>NC_080570.1:33511295-33811295 GCF_030247185.1 Malaya genurostris
ACCGAATGTCCTGCTGCCGTATGTGCAGTGTCGCAGTGCAGCTGACTGTTGGCTGGTGTGGAGATTTACTAACCTATCAAGACTAGAATATGCAATTAGTCGAAGACGAAGCCATGATCAGTCAATATGTCGGCACAGGCAATATTTGTGTGCATGTGAAGTAAGGTCCTTTCATCGGATGGTTGTTTAATGCAAATCGGAACTGCCATCCGGTGATGAATGTTGCAATTATAACAATTACTTTGATAGCAGAATGCTATGCTGACCTGAAATAAGGAGCTTAGCTTGATTTTCAATTAACACCCCGCATTCGTTATGGTTCGATGAACTGTTCGCTTGTTTCCTTTGAATGGGCTCATCACACACTCTGATGAGGCCAAGCAGAAAAACAGCACTCCGGGCTAGGGCTAAGTATTCAGGATTTCTATTGAACACGAATTGCTGGAGAGGTGCTAATGTAGCAAATCCTTCGTTTAATCGAAAGTAATCACTTCAATTTCTAGCTCGACGGTCCTAACTTATGTTTCATTAACAAGCCTCTTTTTTTATCTAAAATATGATAGAAATTACAGTTAAAATTAGTTGTTCTGAAGTCCACTTGTGTCAGTCAACAATACGAAATTTTGCAAACAAAAATTAGAAACTACTGCGTGCTTTTTTCGCATTTCAAAACACCATTACTGTTCTGTCAGGTGCAACCTAGTTGCCGTACAACATTTCATAATTTTTCCAACTAAAGAGCTTTTTCGGGAAGCGTTGTTCATAATAACTTTGTTTTAAGGAAACATCTTAATCTTACTTACGGGGAACATGCTCTAAAAACCATTCCCAACATCTCACACACACACAAAACGAATTTTTGAACTAAGGTTAAAACTTTGATCCTCATCAGCCATACTGCCCAGAATTGGCCCCTTCCGACCATCATTTGTTTTCATCGATGCTTCACGCGCTGGCTAGCCAAGCTGCACTTCGCTTGAGATGAATTTATATAAAACGCCATATAATTTTACTTATCTATACTGTTTCACGTTAAAATTAGTCAGTGCCTCTTTCTAGCATTTTAAATACTGTAATTCTAACAATTATACGATTACTAATTCAGAAAAAAACGTGTTCATCATGAACAGTGACAGATACAGGGTGGGCCATTTAAAGTTCAAGCATTTGTTTGTAAACAAAATATATGAAAAAAAAACCTGTTTTAATTTTCTTTGGGTATAAACCACCATAACGTTTTCAATTTGTAAACAGTTATGTCAAGTTAATGTAGTTTTAAATGTGGCAAATACAAAATTGTACAAAGCACGCTGTGTGCGCTAGGCGGTGGTGTTTTCTTCTTCCGTACCAGCACTTACCGATGTGTACCGATTTTGCATCATATTGTATCATCAGTTTGAAAGTTTTGATACTCATTATTGCCCAGAATTTCAGAACCGAAAGTCGGATCATGATCAAATTGCACAGTATCTTTTAAGATAAAGAGAATATTAATTTGAATAATGAGTTGTGAAAATTGGTTCAATCGTTGCTGAGAAATTGAAGTTCAAGCTCTGTTTTCGGAGTTTCTCTTCACTATTACCGGTACGTTCGGAAGCGAAAACTGGGGACTAGTAGCCTCAAAGTAGAATTATACATCTACCAACTAACTAGGTCTGTCCACTAGATGAATTTACTAGCAAGTTCTATAAAAGTTTGCATCTCGTTTCGCCATCACTTTTGAAAAAATACTTCACCTATCGTGTTGGAATACCGGACCCGAAAGTCGGATTTAGATCAACTTTTTCAGGGACTTCTTAAACAATTTCGAGACATTTTATTTGCATCTTAGTCTATGAAAATTGGTTAAGAAATTTCCGAGAAAAGTGAGTGCGCATTTTCTCATAGGTTTTCACATTCACATGCCTTATGATTCCGGAACCGGAAGACGGATCGGGATAAAATTCAATAGCAAACTATGGGACCATGAAACCTTCCGTTTGAGTCTAAGTTTGTGAAAATTGGTTTAGCCATCGTTGAGAAGATTTACATGACAAGAAGTTTATTGAATAGTAGGAATCTCATACTTTGATAAAGTGATTTGGGAGATTCTACAGAGATTTTTAAAATAGACAACAAAGTCTGAATTTCCTGTTTTAACCAGGAAATCTTTCTCAGTAGTAGATAATTATTACTCCCTTTTTGTAGCTGTATGTACTGACGAAGATCTTATCGAATTGTTTTAATCTATTTAAAAAATTCTGAAATTCATCGAAATTTGCAGGTAATTTCCAATATGCAACTTATTTCGTTTTCTAGTTATTGATTTGGCAAAACATCTGCAGTTGTGTATTGAATCAAACAAATCTCTAGGAACATTCAGAAGCTTACAATACTGTTAACATTGATCGATCCAAAATCCAAAATCCAAAATCCAAAATCCAAAATCCAAAATCCAAAATCCAAAATCCAAAATCCAAAATCCAAAATCCAAAATCCAAAATCCAAAATCCAAAATCCAAAATCCAAAATCCAAAATCCAAAATCCAAAATCCAAAATCCAAAATCCAAAATCCAAAATCCAAAATCCAAAATCCAAAATCCAAAATCCAAAATCCAAAATCCAAAATCCAAAATCCAAAATCCAAAATCCAAAATCCAAAATCCAAAATCCAAAATCCAAAATCCAAAATCCAAAATCCAAAATCCAAAATCCAAAATCCAAAATCCAAAATCCAAAATCCAAAATCCAAAATCCAAAATCCAAAATCCAAAATCCAAAATCCAAAATCCAAAATCCAAAATCCAAAATCCAAAATCCAAAATCCAAAATCCAAAATCCAAAATCCAAAATCCAAAATCCAAAATCCAAAATCCAAAATCCAAAATCCAAAATCCAAAATCCAAAATCCAGCTGACTGTTGTGCCTTTGAACATTTTGGACGGAGTTCACCGGCAATTGTCTCCGAAGTGATGTGATGGATCCATTTTTCATCCATTGTGACATATCGACGAGAAAAATAAGTTCTATTACTTTTAAACATGAGCAAACACTGCTCTGAGTCATCAACAGGCTGTTGTTTTGAATCGACTGTGAGTAAATGCGGCCCCCACTTCGAAAAGAGCTTTCTCATGGTCAAATGTTCGTGAATAATTGTAAACACACTGCCTTCTGATATCTTTATGGCCTCAGAGCTATGTCACGTAATTTTAATGTACGATTAGATATTATCAATTTGCGAACTATTTCGATATTTCCTGGAGTAACCACCTCAATTGGACGATCAGAACGTTATGTACGACCACGTTTCAATTCAGTAAACCAATAACAAATGGTTCTTTTCGTTGGAGCAGAATCCGGATAACACCTATCCGGAAGCCGTTTCTGAGCTTGTGCAGTTTTTGTTTTTTATCAAGTTGCAAAAATAAATCACAACATGAAATTGTTTAAAATCCATTGTTTTAAAAAGAGGCTAAAGTAGCTTCACTTAAAGGGCTGTCAATTTTGCTGACTAATCGAAATGTCATGAAATATCACACGTAGGCATGTCGTAACATCGTTCGATTAATCAACTAATCGATTAATAACCCCGACGTTCGAGTAACATTTAATCGATTATTTTGAAACTAATATTCGATTATTAAAAAAAATGAATACTTTTAAAATTCCATTACAAATATCGAATAATTAATCGAGTAATCGATTAATAACCCAGATAATCGATTAAAATTTAATCGAATAAATTTAAAATTATACTCGATTATTGTATTAAATCCGACATCCCTATTCACACGTAGTCCATTGAAAGTTGGTACTTCATAAATGTCATATGGATTTGACAATGATGGCGCCATCTGTGTGTCAATCACACGACTCATGGAGTGATATGTTGCTGTGAGGTCTGCTCACCAACAATTAAGATGATCATTTGGATTAGGAAAGACAATGCTGTTGAATTAGATTGACTAAAACTACACATAGAATCATTCAGTGCACTAGAAGTACTTCTTAAGCAGTGTTAGTAAGTTGAGAGAATTTGCTCGAAGATCTGGCGTCACTGCTTGCACTTAGAAAAGAGGGCTCTGCGGATTTATCGAATGCGCCGTTCGTTTTGCACGAGACGCAAGCAATAATTTTCATCGGAGCATTAGACGAAAACCAACTGATGACCGGTCCTTCTCAGGGCATCAGCAATTCTCAAACAATCACTTTTAATAGTATATTCTGCAAAGTCCAAATATTTAAAACAAAAATCGACAGTGATTTTGTCAATAGTCTTCTAGTCCTACGTCAACAGCTCGAACAATCCCGTAGGGTTGTTCCTTGTATTTTCTTTTATATTTCCGATTTAATCCCTGGGGTAAACATGAAAACAGACAACATTCGTTCTTTTTTGCTTCCTCCGGATTTTCATCAACTTACATTTGCATTTCCTTGGGAACACCTTTTATTTCAATGCGGATTCATCAGTTTATTTCTATGCAACTGGATGCAAAGTTGCGAAATCGACAAAAAAAAATCAACTACATTGAAATCCTCTTCTCTGACAGAATGCGACAGCAAAATGTAGGAGGATTATTTTTCTCCAGCGAAGCAAAATATAGTAAAATGACACACAATAGATCACCCCCACTCTCCGAGAGCTGCTCATCTAGCGATTTCGATAATCTTTCCAATCTGCAGTGTCGAGGCTCCCTCTTTACATGCCAGAGTGCATCCTTCACCGTTCGGAATCCGGCTTCGGATCGCCCCCGTTCTTCGATTACTCATCGTTTCACTTTACAAACACTCACGGAATTTCATGAACTCTTATTAGAAACGACGGCGAACAATCACTCACCGGTGGGATGATCGTGATCAGGAAAATGATTTTCGAAAGGGAAATATGGCGGAATTTTTTCCCCGGTATCCGGAATGGTGTGCGAGTGGTACGTATGCATCTACGTAAGGCAATTCCATCTTACATCATTTGTGGTCAAGGTGGGACACATCCGTGTAAAACGCTGTTTACCTATGAAAATCAGCTGGTTACATGTCAGTTTTGTGAACTACCTGCACACTACGGTAAACCTTGCACCGAAAAAAGGACATCTTCAACCAAAGACAAGGTCAACCGTTCAACAATGGAAACTAGTGAGCGCAGTACTCCTGTTTCACCATCAAACCAACCAGCAACTGCAACCAATGTACAACAAGGCGCATCTACAGCAACTAGCAACGAGCTCAAGACTGCGAACATCAAGGAAAACGTAAAGAAGACGGAAATCAACAACAAAACCACCGATGCGGCAATGGATGACGAGACGAGTCACGAACAAAGTGCCCCTCAACCCTCGCATGAGGGAAATGGAAGCTCCTCTCCTCCTAGAAAAAGAGTGACAACGAGATTCACTTCAAAAAATGCATTATTTAAAAAATCGGGTAATTCGGCCACATAAAGCTAGTACGCAAATAGGCCTGAATAAAAATACCTTTTAAATAAAAAAAAAAGTACTGGAGCTTTTTTCAGAACATAAGAAAAAATGTCCACAATATTCTAAAAGCAGTGATGATAACGATCCGAATTCCGGTGATTTTATTTACCTAGAGAGTGCCTAAAATGGAATGAATTAACGTCAATAGACTACGGTTTTCTTGTTTTGTCTTAAAAATGCGTGAAACGTTGAGATATGGTGTTATTCCAGAAACAAAATTTTAAGTCAACTCTCTGACACTTACGTTATCTAAAATATTTTTTTTCACAAATCGAAATTTTTCAAAAATATTTTTTTTAGATTACATCAGATCTGAACGTTACATGCATTTCGAGAACTACTCGAATAGATCTGACTGAATCGATGTCAAAAATTAACCCAAATTATTGTCAGCAATTATTTTAATATAAAATTTTTTTTAATGAGACTGTCTCGATGAAAGCGAAAGGCATTATCACAGTACTAGGTGGATTAGGAATAGATTTTTTTTTTTCAAAATACGCACAATTTCTCGGAGATGCCCCAGATTTCGAAAATCTAAAACGCATTCGAAAGCTACTTTTAGGTTTTTTGATAGGCTTAGAACGTTGATTCGCCAATTCGAACAAATCACTACCTGATCAGTCCAACCTAGCAGAATGTTGGTAGCGTAAAAAAAAGATAAAAAGAGGGATCTACTGGTGTATTCAGAAGCTTTTAGTTTCGAACCGAAGGTTCCTAAAGAGTCTCCGAGAAAGAAATTGTTTCGTTTTATTTTTTTCAAGTGAAAAATTGAGCTCAGCTTAAACGCTTCAATTATTCATTCCAAGTTCGACCTGTACTCCGGAAGGACGTCTAAGTATAGAAACGAAAAATAAAATGAAAGAATTGGCTTCATCTCACCCATCTTATCGTCGCTTTGGCCGCGTGGGTGAAGTCATACCGTTCTTCCAAAGCGCCAATTCTGTCACCAGAGGACTTTCCCTGGCGAAAAAAAAGAAATAACCCAAATAAATTCCACGGCAGGACAAAAACGAAAATTTGCAATTCCATACAGGAGTAGAATAATTAATTCACACATTCACGTATTCCTACAACCGCCACCAGTCCTAAAGCAGAACTAACCTGCTGCGAAAGTGTGAACAGCGATGGAAAATATAATCCATGCTGGGAACCGAAGCGCTCCCGGTGGAGTGATGGAAAGAGAGAGAGAGAGAGAGAGAGAGAGAGAGAGAGAGAGAGAGAGACAAAAAAACGAAACTATCGTTTATAAAGTGAGACTTAAATGGAAACCGATTTATCCCTGCCAGAGAGAGAGAGTTTGTGGCACACAAACCGAACACTCAGACAGGGTTTTTTTTTGTTGGCATAGTGGAAAACGGGAGCCTGAATTTTTCCTCTTCTCGTTGAAAATCTGTGTTCTGTGGCCGCCACCAGGAGACAATCTGTAGCTAGAACATCTGTTGTTCCACGGACGAACATGGCAACCCCGCGTGGAGAACAATAGGGGATTCTAATTGCGATTTCCAATTGTCCAGACGATGGATGGGTTATCTTTTTCCAGTTCGGTGAAAAAGTGGGTAAAATTTTATTATCTCGTACTTTGGAAGGCATCTGCTTTTCCTTAGCTCGAAGGATCAGGTGGGGCTTCTGTCATCCACACGGAAGCGACGGATAGCAGCTGGACAGGACAACGGATGGGCTTTGTTGAAGCCCTCTGATGGAGGTGTGTAAATTATGACCGGGCTATGATTAACGATGATTAACGGCTCCTGACGGTGGCTGCGCCTGCTGGTGACGGTGATAATGATGATGATGATGATGACGATTCGCCGTTTTTCTCTGGCTCTCGTTCAACAACTCTTCAGGTCTTGAGGGATCGTGATAAATACTCCTCGTGGTGTGATTGAAAGCGCAGTCCAACAACAAAAAGGGAAAACTTTAAGCGGAAGTGTTTCCGATGTTGGCCATCAAAAACAAACAGTTTGAAAAAAAAACAATTTTCGCGAACACGAAAGGAAACATGAAGCGAAAGAATATCAATCTTGGATCACTGGTAGAAGGATGACATCGTTATTATTATAAACTGCCGGAATGGAGGCTCGTTTTCGTCTCACTGTCCTTCGTTGGAAATATTTTCGAGCAGCAAAATACTTGAACCGTACTGTTGGTGGAACATCCTTAAATTAAATTGGTCACTCAACCGAATGTCCTGCTGCCGTATGTGCAGTGTCGCAGTGCAGCTGACTGTTGGCTGGTGTGGAGATTTACTAACCTATCAAGACTAGAATATGCAATTAGTCGAAGACGAAGCCATGATCAGTCAATATGTCGGCACAGGCAATATTTGTGTGCATGTGAAGTAAGGTCCTTTCATCGGATGGTTGTTTAATGCAAATCGGAACTGCCATCCGGTGATGAATGTTGCAATTATAACAATTACTTTGATAGCAGAATGCTATGCTGACCTGAAATAAGGAGCTTAGCTTGATTTTCAATTAACACCCCGCATTCGTTATGGTTCGATGAACTGTTCGCTTGTTTCCTTTGAATGGGCTCATCACACACTCTGATGAGGCCAAGCAGAAAAACAGCACTCCGGGCTAGGGCTAAGTATTCAGGATTTCTATTGAACACGAATTGCTGGAGAGGTGCTAATGTAGCAAATCCTTCGTTTAATCGAAAGTAATCACTTCAATTTCTAGCTCGACGGTCCTAACTTATGTTTCATTAACAAGCCTCTTTTTTTATCTAAAATATGATAGAAATTACAGTTAAAATTAGTTGTTCTGAAGTCCACTTGTGTCAGTCAACAATACGAAATTTTGCAAACAAAAATTAGAAACTACTGCGTGCTTTTTTCGCATTTCAAAACACCATTACTGTTCTGTCAGGTGCAACCTAGTTGCCGTACAACATTTCATAATTTTTCCAACTAAAGAGCTTTTTCGGGAAGCGTTGTTCATAATAACTTTGTTTTAAGGAAACATCTTAATCTTACTTACGGGGAACATGCTCTAAAAACCATTCCCAACATCTCACACACACACAAAACGAATTTTTGAACTAAGGTTAAAACTTTGATCCTCATCAGCCATACTGCCCAGAATTGGCCCCTTCCGACCATCATTTGTTTTCATCGATGCTTCACGCGCTGGCTAGCCAAGCTGCACTTCGCTTGAGATGAATTTATATAAAACGCCATATAATTTTACTTATCTATACTGTTTCACGTTAAAATTAGTCAGTGCCTCTTTCTAGCATTTTAAATACTGTAATTCTAACAATTATACGATTACTAATTCAGAAAAAAACGTGTTCATCATGAACAGTGACAGATACAGGGTGGGCCATTTAAAGTTCAAGCATTTGTTTGTAAACAAAATATATGAAAAAAAAACCTGTTTTAATTTTCTTTGGGTATAAACCACCATAACGTTTTCAATTTGTAAACAGTTATGTCAAGTTAATGTAGTTTTAAATGTGGCAAATACAAAATTGTACAAAGCACGCTGTGTGCGCTAGGCGGTGGTGTTTTCTTCTTCCGTACCAGCACTTACCGATGTGTACCGATTTTGCATCATATTGTATCATCAGTTTGAAAGTTTTGATACTCATTATTGCCCAGAATTTCAGAACCGAAAGTCGGATCATGATCAAATTGCACAGTATCTTTTAAGATAAAGAGAATATTAATTTGAATAATGAGGTGTGAAAATTGGTTCAATCGTTGCTGAGAAATTGAAGTTCAAGCTCTGTTTTCGGAGTTTCTCTTCACTATTACCGGTACGTTCGGAAGCGAAAACTGGGGACTAGTAGCCTCAAAGTAGAATTATACATCTACCAACTAACTAGGTCTGTCCACTAGATGAATTTACTAGCAAGTTCTATAAAAGTTTGCATCTCGTTTCGCCATCACTTTTGAAAAAATACTTCACCTATCGTGTTGGAATACCGGACCCGAAAGTCGGATTTAGATCAACTTTTTCAGGGACTTCTTAAACAATTTCGAGACATTTTATTTGCATCTTAGTCTATGAAAATTGGTCAAGAAATTTCCGAGAAAAGTGAGTGCGCATTTTCTCATAGGTTTTCACATTCACATGCCTTATGATTCCGGAACCGGAAGACGGATCGGGATAAAATTCAATAGCAAACTATGGGACCATGAAACCTTCCGTTTGAGTCTAAGTTTGTGAAAATTGGTTTAGCCATCGTTGAGAAGATTTACATGACAAGAAGTTTATTGAATAGTAGGAATCTCATACTTTGATAAAGTGATTTGGGAGATTCTACAGAGATTTTTAAAATAGACAACAAAGTCTGAATTTCCTGTTTTAACCAGGAAATCTTTCTCAGTAGTAGATAATTATTACTCCCTTTTTGTAGCTGTATGTACTGACGAAGATCTTATCGAATTGTTTTAATCTATTTAAAAAATTCTGAAATTCATCGAAATTTGCAGGTAATTTCCAATATGCAACTTATTTCGTTTTCTAGTTATTGATTTGGCAAAACATCTGCAGTTGTGTATTGAATCAAACAAATCTCTAGGAACATTCAGAAGCTTACAATACTGTTAACATTGATCGATCCAAAATCCAAAATCCAAAATCCAAAATCCAAAATCCAAAATCCAAAATCCAAAATCCAAAATCCAAAATCCAAAATCCAAAATCCAAAATCCAAAATCCAAAATCCAAAATCCAAAATCCAAAATCCAAAATCCAAAATCCAAAATCCAAAATCCAAAATCCAAAATCCAAAATCCAAAATCCAAAATCCAAAATCCAAAATCCAAAATCCAAAATCCAAAATCCAAAATCCAAAATCCAAAATCCAAAATCCAAAATCCAAAATCCAAAATCCAAAATCCAAAATCCAAAATCCAAAATCCAAAATCCAAAATCCAAAATCCAAAATCCAAAATCCAAAATCCAAAATCCAAAATCCAAAATCCAGCTGACTGTTGTGCCTTTGAACATTTTGGACGGAGTTCACCGGCAATTGTCTCCGAAGTGATGTGATGGATCCATTTTTCATCCATTGTGACATATCGACGAGAAAAATAAGTTCTATTACTTTTAAACATGAGCAAACACTGCTCTGAGTCATCAACAGGCTGTTGTTTTGAATCGACTGTGAGTAAATGCGGCCCCCACTTCGAAAAGAGCTTTCTCATGGTCAAATGTTCGTGAATAATTGTAAACACACTGCCTTCTGATATCTTTATGGCCTCAGAGCTATGTCACGTAATTTTAATGTACGATTAGATATTATCAATTTGCGAACTATTTCGATATTTCCTGGAGTAACCACCTCAATTGGACGATCAGAACGTTATGTACGACCACGTTTCAATTCAGTAAACCAATAACAAATGGTTCTTTTCGTTGGAGCAGAATCCGGATAACACCTATCCGGAAGCCGTTTCTGAGCTTGTGCAGTTTTTGTTTTTTATCAAGTTGCAAAAATAAATCACAACATGAAATTGTTTAAAATCCATTGTTTTAAAAAGAGGCTAAAGTAGCTTCACTTAAAGGGCTGTCAATTTTGCTGACTAATCGAAATGTCATGAAATATCACACGTAGGCATGTCGTAACATCGTTCGATTAATCAACTAATCGATTAATAACCCCGACGTTCGAGTAACATTTAATCGATTATTTTGAAACTAATATTCGATTATTAAAAAAAATGAATACTTTTAAAATTCCATTACAAATATCGAATAATTAATCGAGTAATCGATTAATAACCCAGATAATCGATTAAAATTTAATCGAATAAATTTAAAATTATACTCGATTATTGTATTAAATCCGACATCCCTATTCACACGTAGTCCATTGAAAGTTGGTACTTCATAAATGTCATATGGATTTGACAATGATGGCGCCATCTGTGTGTCAATCACACGACTCATGGAGTGATATGTTGCTGTGAGGTCTGCTCACCAACAATTAAGATGATCATTTGGATTAGGAAAGACAATGCTGTTGAATTAGATTGACTAAAACTACACATAGAATCATTCAGTGCACTAGAAGTACTTCTTAAGCAGTGTTAGTAAGTTGAGAGAATTTGCTCGAAGATCTGGCGTCACTGCTTGCACTTAGAAAAGAGGGCTCTGCGGATTTATCGAATGCGCCGTTCGTTTTGCACGAGACGCAAGCAATAATTTTCATCGGAGCATTAGACGAAAACCAACTGATGACCGGTCCTTCTCAGGGCATCAGCAATTCTCAAACAATCACTTTTAATAGTATATTCTGCAAAGTCCAAATATTTAAAACAAAAATCGACAGTGATTTTGTCAATAGTCTTCTAGTCCTACGTCAACAGCTCGAACAATCCCGTAGGGTTGTTCCTTGTATTTTCTTTTATATTTCCGATTTAATCCCTGGGGTAAACATGAAAACAGACAACATTCGTTCTTTTTTGCTTCCTCCGGATTTTCATCAACTTACATTTGCATTTCCTTGGGAACACCTTTTATTTCAATGCGGATTCATCAGTTTATTTCTATGCAACTGGATGCAAAGTTGCGAAATCGACAAAAAAAAATCAACTACATTGAAATCCTCTTCTCTGACAGAATGCGACAGCAAAATGTAGGAGGATTATTTTTCTCCAGCGAAGCAAAATATAGTAAAATGACACACAATAGATCACCCCCACTCTCCGAGAGCTGCTCATCTAGCGATTTCGATAATCTTTCCAATCTGCAGTGTCGAGGCTCCCTCTTTACATGCCAGAGTGCATCCTTCACCGTTCGGAATCCGGCTTCGGATCGCCCCCGTTCTTCGATTACTCATCGTTTCACTTTACAAACACTCACGGAATTTCATGAACTCTTATTAGAAACGACGGCGAACAATCACTCACCGGTGGGATGATCGTGATCAGGAAAATGATTTTCTTCCGTGTAAGTATCCTCTTCATTCGAGGATGGGAACAAAACCGTTAAGTCATGGGAGTCTCTCATGGCACCGGCACATGTCAAGTGAGTTATGAGCGCTGATGGTTGGTCGGTCGGTCGGTCCCTTGGCGATAATGCAAATATTAATGCTTATCATTCGTGGAAGGCGAAAAATTAGCAAACTCAGGTTGGATGCCGTGTGCGGTAACTCGAAGGCAAATACACGAACAAGCGGGGATCCTTTCTTTTGTTCGAGGAACAAAACATCCGTGAGATGGCTTGTTTTTCGATCGGAAACGATTCGGATGGACGGCAGCCTCTAAACAAGGACATATATTGCCTCGATTTCCGGTACTGTACGGGCGGCTCAAATGAATGAATCAAATTACCTGGATAAGAGCGCGTGTGTGATTGTGTTTGGGAAGTGTGGGGTGAAATGAGAAACTTCTGTAATACTCTATTAGGATTCCGGGTTCACACGATGAACTGGCAGTCATGTTTTTCTTACCCACCAAGAAACCTGTCCGGTTCCGGTTTGACCAGAAGAATCCTATTCCAACTGCAATATACAATTTACCTCATTCCACCCTGCATTCCGAGGACAGAAACGACACAGCAGATAAGCCCTATTGATGGAAACACATTTTCCATCGAATATCGACTTGACTGGAGACGTTCAGTCTTTCCGGAGCCGCACACACACAGAGAGATGGGTTGTGGTTTCCGTTTGTTCATTGATATTGATGATTGCTGTGGAACTTTGCTGCAGAATCCGGTAATCAGACAAGACCAGGAATGATTTAAATATTCAATTTATGCTCGGTCCTCGGATTGAACCACCGTTCGATCGAATCACACACGAGTCGGACGATGCTTGTTCAGTAGTTGTTGCTACACACAATGAAGAGAATTCCTAATTGCAATGCTCTGCATCCATGAATTAGTTGCGTACGACAAATAGTTCCGTGAAATAGTTCCGTAACATAGCAAAGCTCGAAAGAATTGTTGAACCAAAACGAGAACGACGAATGAAACGAAACCGACTGGGGTTGGGAAATATTTTCCCAGTACACACACATTCAATCATAAGGTTCATGCCATTCAAGCTCATCCTTTCGTTCAGGGTTGCCATCCTTCCCATTATTTATAGTGATCAACTGATGTTTTTTTTTTTCAAATTGAAAACACTGTTCGCAAATCACAAATGTTTGAAAATCATTTCTAAAATATTGACATTCATTATACACTTCACCGGAAAGCCTCATGTGCCTCAACACTGGTGATGGCAAAAATGGAACCGACGAACCTGCCCTGCTTCGGCCCGGTTGAAAGAAGCGCGCCTCGCATCAAATATTCTATCAAGAGAATGATACACCGGACCTTGTGCCAGATTGCCTAAGTAAAAGTTACACTGAGCCGACCGCAGAAACGATGCTGTTCAGAGAAACAATTTACCGAGGACAAACAGGCCGCCGGCGACGAGGTAAAGCCAGACTTTTCCTACGGTACGCTACGGATTCCGAGAACCAGCAAGCAAAACATCGATTAGCTTGAGTAAACACTCAGTATGCTAATGTTTGGGATAGTTGCCGATAATGTCTGTACCGACAGTGGAACGACCGGCCGAAGGACGAATGCTGCTCGGTAGTGTGTAGGGTGATTCACCTCGGCTAGGACAGTAAGAACAATTTGATGGAGTGGAGCATTGTTACCCAAACTTTTCTGAACTATTACCCATCTGATATATATTACAATTATTCCCATTGCCCACAAAGTTTAAACTACAAAATTACCGTAACCAATTTGCAACTAACTAGCAACATACTATCCACTGGGTTTCAATTTGTATTAAAGTTTATTTAGTACAGGAGTTCATTAACTTCATATGAACTTGTCGAAGTATTCAGAAAAATTAAAGAAAAAAATGAGCAACAAATTCCGAATTACCGAAACAAATTAGCAACTAATTAACAACAAAGTATCCACTGGGTTTCAATTAGTTTTTAAGCTTATTTCGTAGAGGTGCTTCGTTAACTTCACTTGAACTGAGCGAAGTACTTGACAAAAACTAAAGAAATAATTGAGCAACAAATTCGAAATTGCCGTTACTAGTTAGCAACTAATTAGCAACAAATTATCCGCTGCGAAAGTTTTTGACAATTTGAAATTATTTTCACTTGAATGTTTTCGGAGTCTACGTTTCAGGTGATCGATTTTGATGGTACAATTCCGGCCCACTTTTATTAAAACATTTCGGCCGGTGTTTGAATTAACTCAATCGACAAGAGAGACTTAAAACCTTAGGCTTAGCGTGATCAAATTACACGATTCCCTAAACGTGAGATCCATTATTCAACAAAACTCGCTTCTAGATTGATGAAACATGGTTTCGCGTGCAGTGTGACATGTTGTACTGTCCATTTGGAACGGCATGAGTCCAATTTTCACTTTTTTTGCCTTCTCAATTTGAGACGGCTTCGTTCGAATTTTGCTGTCGTATGTTCGAGCCCCGATGAGGTTTGTCTCATGCATGAAACGTCAAGATCTGGTGTTTAAATGTTTTTTTCTGACACAAGAAAATGTTCGATTTTTAAACAATTTTTTTTAGATTACACCATATCTCAACGTTTCATGCATTTCCAAGACATTTGACATCAACAACATAATTTCTATCTCGGAAATCTCTAAATTTCTCCAAGTGTTATTAGCGAAGTGTTTTTGATTCTAAAATATTTACCCAAGTAGTTCAATTTTTGACATTTAATTGTTTTGTCAAGAACCATACGAAGTTGTGGGACTCTTGCGGGTCTCTTGTGGGACTCTTTTGGGACTCTTGTGGGACTCTCACGGGACTCTTGTGGCACTCTTGTAGGACTATTTTGGGCCTTTTGTGGGACCCTTGTTAGACTCTTGTGGGACTCTCACGGGACTCTTGTGGGACTCTTGTAGTATTCTTGTGGGACTATTTTGGGACTCTTGTGGGGATATTTTGAGACTTTTGTGGCCTCTTGTGGGACTCTTGTGGGACAATTTTGGGCCTCTTGTGGTCTCTTGCGGGACTCTTATGGGACTCTTGTGGGGTTATTTTGGGATTCTTGTGGCCTTTTGTGGGACTTTTGTGGGACTCTTGTTACCCAAGTAACAATTTTTGTTACGCTAGCTTGTTTGTGACTAGTTTGCAACCAGATATTTGAGTGATTGTTACTAACATCTAACCACTTGCATGACTCAAAAAGCGCAGTTTCTACTAGTTGTTAGGTCGGCTAAAAATAAGTTGTCGTTACGTTGTAATGTCATACTGAAAGAACTTATCTTTTCATAACTTGAAAATAACTTGTTTTCAAGTAAACTAGTTGAAACTTAGTCACCATCGACATAATAAACATTGAATGAATACAGAACACTTTTCTATCATAAAAAAAAGCAGAAGAGTACTTTAAATAACAAACTTGATACAAGGTACAAATTTCACAACGATTTTGAAAATGTCGAGCGGAATTAAATTTTACTTAACTGTTTTTTCACGCGCCTTCAATCAAAATCTGTTTATAAAGATATAAAAAATAAACAACAAAATAACCCTAAGTTCGGAATGTTCAATATTATTCCAAGTAGCGCGATTTCTCATCATTTTAAATTCATATATTATGAGAATTATAATATTATCACAATCGATGTTCAATCCCTATATTATTTTCTTCGCGTTTAGAACAAAAATGACTATTCTGCCTTCCACTATTTTCGGCAAAAAGTAGTTTTGAAACAAGTAATATCCTGGTTTTATTTATGTTTCATACACTTCTTGAGACTCCATATTGTGTTCGCCATATTCAAGCCAACAAAGGTTGTTTTGTTTGCATTTTCGTTATCATAACGTTGGGAAAACCTACCGATAACTATCTGAATCAATGAAGAAATTATATGTTATAATCTTATAATATCTAAGTTATTACTACATCAATTCACAGTAACGATTTACATATACGCTTACGTATTTATAATGGTTTTGCAACGGAAAATAAACCTTTTTTCAACTAGTAGCTAAAAGCATAGCTGTGATCAAAGATATGTTAGAATCAAGTAACGATAACTTACAAATGATAGTTAGTTCAATGTTTACGTTATAAGGAAACACTGCTGTCACCTTGTTTTAACCAGTATAACATAAAAAAAACATGTTCTTGCTCTTGTTGCACCACAGTTGGGTTAAGTGGTATCAAAACTAGTTACGGGTTGCTACTATTGAAGTCAAATAAACTTATTTTCAACTAGTAGCTAGAAGCATTGTTGTGATTAAAGATATGTTTGGATTCAGTAACGATAGCTTATAAATTATATTTGATTCAATATGACACAAAGATGTTATTATTGGAAACCTAAATAACTATGATGAAACATTGCTATCACCATGTTTTAACCAGTATAACATAAAAAACATATTCGTGCTCTTGTTGCAACATAGTTTGGACTTTGTCGTATCAGAACTAGTTGCGGATTGCTACTTGGGTAGACTCTTGTGGGACTCTCACGGGACTCTTGTGGGACTCTTCCGGCATTCTTGTGGGACTATTTTAGGACTCTTGTGGCCTCTTGGGGTACTCTTGTGGGACTATTTTGGGACTCTTGTGGGACTATTTTGAGACTCTTTTGGGTGGCCTCTTGTGGGACTCTTACGGAACTCTTGTGGGTCTATTTTGGGACTCTTGTGGGACTATTTTGAGACTCTTGTGGGTCTCTTACGGAACTCTTGTGAAACTATTTTGGGACTCTTGTGGCCTCTTGTGATACTCTTATGGGACTCTTGTGGGACTTTTGTGGAGCTATTTTTGGACTCTTGTGGCCTCTTATGGGACTCTTACAAGACTCTTGTTGGATTCTTGTGGGACTATTTTGGGACTCTTGTGGCCTCTTGTGGGACTCTTGTGGGCTTTTTTTTACTCTTGTGGCCTCTTGTGGGACTCGTACGGGACTCTTGTAGGACTCTTGTGGGACTCTTGTGGAACTATTTTGGGACTCTTGTGGGACAATTTTGGGATTCTTGTGGCCTCTTGTGGGACTCTTGTGGTGCTATTTTGGGACTCTTGTGGCCTCTTCTGGGACTCTTACGGGACTCTTGTGGGACGACAATTTTAGGATTCTTGTGGCCTCTTGTGTGACTCTTTAAGGGCCAATTTTGGGATTCTTGTGGCCTCTTGTGGGACTTTTGTGGGACGACAATTTTAGGATTCTTGTGGCCTCTTGTGTGACTCTTTAAGGGCCAATTTTGGGATTCTTGTGGCCTCTTGTGGGACTTTTGTGGGACCCTTGTTAGACTCTTGTTGGACTCTCACAGGACTCTTATGGGACTCTTGTGGCCTCTTGGGGGACTCTTGTGGGGCTATTTTAAGATTCTTGTGGTCTCTTGTGGGACTTTTACGGAACTCTTGTGAGACTATTTTGGGACTCTTGTGGGACTATTTTGAGACTCTTGTGGCCTCTTGTGGGCCTCTTTACGGGACAATTTTAGGATTCTTGTGGCCTCTTGTGGGACTCTTGTGGTGCTATTTTGGGACTCTTGTGGCCTCTTGGGGGACTCTTGTGGAACTCTTGTGGGACTCTTGTGGGGCTATTTTGGGACTCTTGTGGCCTCTTGTGGGAGTCGTACGGGACTCTTGTAGGACTCTTGTGGGACTCTTGTGGGTCTATTTTGGGACTCTTGTGGGACAATTTTGGGACTCTTGTGGGACAATTTTGGGATTCTTGTGGCCTCTTGTGGGACTCTTGTGGTCCTATTTTGGGACTCTTGTGGCCTCTTGTGGGAGTCGTACGGGACTCTTGTAGGACTCTTGTGGGACTATTTTGGGACTCTTGTGGGACAATTTTGGGATTCTTGTGGTTTCTTGTGGTGCTATTTTGGGACTCTTATGGCCTCTTGTGGGACTCTGGTGGGATTCTTGTGGGACTATTTTGGGACTCTTGTGGCGTCTTGTGGGACTTTTGTGGGGCTATTTTGGGACTATTTTGAGGCTCTTTTGGGACTCTTGTGGGACTATTTTGGAACTCTTGTGGCCACTTGTGAGACTTTTACGGGACTCTTGTGGGATTCTTGCGGGACTATTTTGGGAATCTTGCGAAACCCTTGTTAGACTTTTGTGGGACTCTTGTGAGACTGTTGAAGTACTCTTGTGAGACATATGTGGAACACATATGTGGGACTTATGGGACTCTTGGAATATTTGAGATACTTGGAATCTAAAAGATTCTTTTAATATTTGATTCTTGAAATATTTGAAATTCTTGGAATATTTTAGATTCTTGGGACTATTGAGATGTTGGAGTCTACTGAAACTCCAGGGACTTTGTAACTATGGCGACACTTGGGACGCTTGGGATTCGTGAGGTTCTTGGACCTTAGGGACTCTAGCCACCAGTGCTGTAAAACTTCATTCAATTCAATTGAAACTGAATGTGGAACACATTGACGATCTCTCTAATGCAGTAAACTTCACTCTCTGACACACACAATGTTTGCTGACGGCCCGAACGGGCAGCATTCAATTCATCACTCGTTTCTCTTCAATCGAGGCTCAGTTTAACCACCGTCAGTTGATCTCTTGAAATGACAAAATATCTCTTTCAATAGTGTGAGAGCGGCTTTCAAATGAGGTTCATGTAAACATTCGAATTGGTTCAAGAAAATAGATGAAAGACAAACCATATAGCAGAAATATCAATCACAGAATAAACATAAATTAATTGTTTCCTCCTTCAGTTTTCATTTTTAATACATTACTCCATTTATAATTCTATTCGTTCGAATTTGCTTACTACCAAGAGCGAAGGCATTGAAGCAGGTAGACTACTTGGCACTCGAAACTGAGCAAGCAAAACTTCAAATGACTAGATACGATTATTCAACTGACGATGAATTCCGGGAGCTTCACTTTAATATGGCAGCAAAAGTCAAATGAATTAGTAGGGATATGCTGACTGTCAGCGGCCATAAATTTCATTTTCATCTTATTTTATTCGATTGAAAATGAAATTTTACCGCACTGCTAGCCACATTTAGGGCTCTTGAGACTTGGGATTCTGGAGATTATTGAGACGCTTGAAATTCTTGAGACTTTTGAGATTCTTGGGTCTTTTGGGATTCTAGCGTTTCTTATGATTTTTGGGATTTGGTCCCAAAGTTAGATTTTTTCGAAAAAATTGAGATTACTGACCTGGACGTTTCATGCATTTCTAAGACATTTGGAATCAGAAGAAAATTTCGATTTTGTTAAAAAAGAATTCTTTTTTTGCACCAGATCTGGACGTTTCATGCATTTTTAAGATATTCGGCATCAAAAAAAAAAAATTCTTCAGTTCTGTTGTTTTTTTTTTTATTCACACGGATTTCCGCAGTTACGCGCGATTTTTTACGCGGATTTCCGAAGCTGAGCTGTTTCATTTTGCTCGGTTTATTTTACTCCGTACGTATCCCCCGCGTAAAAAGAGACCTCAGTGTATTTTGATAGATATGGCAAATTTCAGCAAAAAGTAGTTGAGTATGAAAAGAGGAAGGATGTTTGGATAGATCTTTAACAAATCACACGGTCACGCATTGGTGCAGTTACACAGGACAATGTCGAAAGAATATATCCAATGGTGTTGACCGGCACCCGTTAGACCACGCACCTTCACATGGGCTAACAGGTGCCACAATAATTAATTTTTTGGGCGATATTCTGCAAATGAACAATTATTCTTCCGCTGTTCGACGCGCCTGTTGACTCCGAACCAAAAACATGAGTGCGAGCGCACTTCGTAAGTGTGTTTGGCTATGCTAATATGAAATCGAGTGAACTTTCGGCGTCGTTTGGTAACTGTTGCGGAACCTAGATCTACTGTTACTTGCTAGAGAACTGAATACTGAATTTATCATTATGACTCGTCAAAAATGTGATAGATTTTTCTAGGGAGAACGAAAATTAAGATGGAATAGTTTTTTTTTCAACTCATCACAGGTGTTTCGTTCGAAACTGATTACTTAAACCATCAAACCGTTTTCTTTATTTCTTCATCTGGAAGACAATCTCCCAGTGTGACAAAAGAAATCTGGAACTCTTCCCGTAACGACACCATTCATGTGTCACACATTTGTCGCTTCCGGGTACGCAATTCGATCATCCTTCATTCCATTCACATATCTCATCCCATCCCGAATGGAACACACCTGCTATAATCACTAATTGGAATTTCCGTCGAAGGAAGAACTGCGGAGAATGCAGGATTGTGCCTTGCCCGAATGACGAGAAGCCCTCTTGAAAAGAAAGTTGAACTCAAACTACTGTTTTATATCGGTCGGAACTCTCAGAAATTTGATTTCTATCCTCGTTTCTTTCCGGTCATCAGTTTTCCGATAGGATTTGAGAAGGCAGAGGAGATGGAAAGTTCATTAATTGAAGTGTGTTCGTGTTCTTCTGAGGCGTACAGCGAATCAGGATTCTACAGAAAAAAAATCCCCATCTGGCACCAGACTTCCTATCTCATCTATGTTCGTTGCGATAACCTCAAAAAAAAACACACACACACAGTCTCCGAACAGAGCACGGGTGCATTAATTCGAGAACCTCTTTCGACCACTAATTTCCATTGTCACCGTCGGTACGGTGGTTATTAAATTTTCATCTTTTCTGCAGACAATAAGTCATACCCATTTTTCGCCACTGCTTGTGACTTGCGACAATATCCGGGCTTTCCGGCAGTAACTATCTCCGACCAACGTCACCGACCGACCTACCGACCGACAGACAGTTCTGGTTCAGTGCACGCATACACGGTCGATCCGGACCGGTGTCACCATTCGGTCTCTGGGAAAGCGAGACAAAGGAAAAGAGAGTTTTTTACAATGGTAACAAACACGAAAATTTGTTTTCCCCCCCATTTACTGACATCATTCCGATTTTTTTTTTCATAAATACGTTTATTTCTTAAGGCAGTTTACATAAGTTTTTCTTCGCCGTAGCATCACTTTTACATAATATTCTTATCCTAATTTAATTCTAACATAGTCACAACGTTTTGCATTTATTAAAACATATTCTCTTATTACTTAAATATCATCTTAGGTAACTCGTCATTAATTATGAAATCTACTCGGAAATATTATTTGAACCAAACGATTAACTTCTATAAATTATAAAATAAGCTGTTATTTTCAGACATTTTGTTAATAATTTCATAAACTGTTTCGAGTTTGTTTGTATCATTACATTATTTTTATTCTAATTTAGCTATTGGTTGAACTCATGGACGCAGCTGGGATCAGAACTAAGTCTTGAAAGGGGCCTTTATTAAATTGAAACTCCAGTTTTCTTTATGAAATGATAAATAAGTTTCATGTATGAAAGGTCACGACAAGCAAGAATGTCTCGAACTGGGATATTGGATAGTCTACCTTGGGTACGCAAAGAATTTATTAGTTGAGATCTGACATCACGATACTCCACGCATGTCCAAACGACATGATCAATATCTCGATAACCTTCGCCACAAGCACAATGATTAGTCTCGGAGAGCCCAATTCGAAGGAGATGTGCATCTAACGTGTAGTGATTGGACATGAGTCTGGACATCACACGAATGAAATCTCTACTCACATCCAGTCCCCTGAACCATGCCTTTGTCGATATTTTCGGAATAATTGAGTGCATCCACCGACCCAGATCATCTTTATCCCAAGAAGCTTGCCAGCTGGCAAGTGTTCTTTGGCGAGACGAGCTATAGAATTCGTTGAAAGCAATTGGTCTCTCATAAATTTCACCCTCAATAGCACCACGTTTGGCTAAAATATCGGCTCTTTCATTGCCAGGAATGGAGCAATGAGCCGGGACCCAGACTATAGTGATTAGATAATTATTGTTCAATATGTCGTTCAGGCACTGTTTTATTTTGCCCAGGAAAAACGGTTCAGTCTTGCCAGTCATGTTTGAGCGAATGGCTTTAATTGCACTCAGACTATCTGTGAAGAGGAAATAATGGTTTGGAGATAATGTGACGATTACACTCAAACTATAATGAACTGCTGCTAACTCTGCTATATAAACAGATGCAGGTTCTTCAAGCCTAAATGAGGCCGAAACATTATTGTTGAACATACCAAACCCTGTCGCTTCTTCAATTCGCGATCCGTCCGTGTAAAACATTTTCTCAGAGTCAATATGCCTGAACTTACTTGAAAATATTTTTGGGATTTCCGTCGAACGTAGATGATCCGGGATTCCACGCACTTCGCGCTGCATGGATGTATCGAAAAATAAAGTTGAGTCAGGGACATTTAGGAGGCTGACACGGATAGGAATATATCTTGAAGGGTTGATTTCCTGTGACATATGGTTAAAATATACTGTCATGAATTTTGTTTGAGATCGAAGCTCGACTAGTCGTTCGAAATTATTAATTACCATGGGATTCAGCACCTCACATCTTATTAGCAGGCGTGATGAAAGCTCCCAAAATCGATCTTTTAATGGAAGAACTCCCGCCAGAACTTCAAGACTCATTGTATGTGTCGAATGCATGCACCCTAAAGCAATTCGCAAACAACGATACTGAATTCGCTCCAGTTTGATAATATGAGAGTTTGCAGCGGAATGAAAGCAAACGCATCCATATTCCATCACTGAAAGTATCGTTGTCTGATACAATTTTATTAGATCTTCCGGATGAGCACCCCACCAAGATCCTGTTATTGTTCGAAGAAAATTTACTCTTTGTTGGCATTTTGTTATCAGAAACCTAATGTGTCCTCCCCACGTGCATTTGGAATCGAACCACACCCCGAGGTATTTAAAAGTTAAAACCTGTTGGATCATTCTTCCCATCATATGGAGCTGAAGCTGCGCGGGATCATGCTTTCTTGAAAAGACGACTAACTCTGTTTTCTCCGCAGAGAATTCGATACCAAGATGAACAGCCCAATCGGACAAGTTATCTAAGGTATCTTGCAATGGTTTATGCAGATCAATAGCTTTGGGTCCAGTAACTGAAACCACGCCATCATCTGCCAATTGTCTTAGTGTACATGGGGTTACTAGACAGCTGTCAATGTCATTTACGTAAAAATTATAGAGGAGCGGACTGAGGCATGAGCCTTGCGGGAGACCCATGTAACTATTTCTGAGTGTTGCCAAATCGCCATGTGAAAAATGCATGTGTTTCTCTGACAAAAGGTTGTGCAAATAATTATTTATAACCGCTGGGAGTCCATTTTGGTGAAGCTTGTCTGAAAGAACATCAATGGAAACTGAATCAAATGCTCCTTTAATGTCTAAAAATACAGATGCCATTTGTTGCTTTTGAGCGAAGGCAATTTGGATGTCAGACGAAAGTAATGCAAGGCAATCATTCGTCCCTTTATTTCTACGGAAGCCAAACTGAGTATCTGACAACAAACCGTTCGTCTCGACCCAAGTGTCGAGACGTCGTAGAATAATTTTTTCGAACAATTTTCTGATGCAGGACAACATCGCAATGGGTCTATATGAGTTGTGATTGGAAGCTGGTTTCCCCGGTTTTTGAATGGCGATAACTTTCACTTGTCTCCAGTCAGGTGGAACAATATTTTGCTCAAGAAACTTGTTGAACAATTCCAACAAACGTCTTTTTGCGAGGTTGGGCAGATTCTTCACCAAGTTGAATTTAATTCTGTCCAACCCTGGAGCGTTATTGTTACAAGACAAGAGTGCTATAGAAAATTCCATCATTGAAAATGGGTTATTAATAAAACCATTATTTGGAGGAGATTCCCGTATAATGCTCTGCGTAGGAACAGAATCTGGGCAAACTTTCCTAGCAAAGTCAAATATCCATCGGTTCGAGTATTCATCACTCTCATTGCCCACGTTACGATTCCTCATTCGTCTGGCCGTGTTCCAAAGAGTGCTCATTGAGGTATCTCTTGACAAACCTTCGACAAAATGTCTCCAATAGCTACATTTTTTGGCTCGAAGTATGCTCTTGTACTTGGTTTCTAAAACCATAAGTTTTTCAAAATTCTGAGGAGTTCCTCCTCCCCGTTTTAGAAACGTCTTGCAAGCATTTTGTTTTGCGAGTTTAGCCTCTGAGCACTCTTTGTCCCACCAGGGGTTGGGAGGCCTTCTGTTAGTCGTTGGCCCAGGAAAGCGTTTAGTTTGGGATTGTTCTGCTGCCTCCAGAATCGAACAAATGAGGAAGTCATATTCTTCAAGTGGAGGGAGCTCTTCCATTGAATTCAAAATACTAGAGATACTACTTTGGTATTTAATCCAGTCGATATTTTTTGTCAAATCATATGGAATACTAGCGGAAGTAGCAATGCAATTGCTACTGCTAATTGAGATGATGATTGGTAAATGATCGCTACCGTGTAAATCAGGCAGTATTTTCCAGGTGCAATCTAGTCGAATTGATGTTGAGCAAAGAGATAGATCTAATGCACTTGGGCGTGCCGGAGGTCTTGGGATCCGTGTCATGCTACCCATATTTAATACCGTCATGCTAAAATTGTCACAAATGTTTTGTATTAAAGATGATCTGCTATCATTGTAAACGGAACCCCACATAATACCGTGCGAATTTAAATCCCCCAGAATCAATCGTGGTGCAGGAAGGGCTTCAACCATTTCATTAAGCTGTTGCTGTCCAACTTGTGCTTTTGGAGGAATATAAACCGAAGCTATGCAAATATCTTTGCCTTTAATGTTTATTTGGCAAGCAACAACTTCTATACTAGAAGTTGAAGGGATGTTTAATCTATAAAAGGAATAGCATTTCTTAATTCCCAAAAGCACTCCACCATACGGAGAGTCTCTATCGAGACGTATAATGTTAAAATCATTAAAATTTAAAGCTATGTTTGAAGTAAGCCATGTTTCGCATAAAGCAAATACATCACATTTTTGACTATGCAATAATATTTTAAATGAATCAAGTTTTGGCATGATGCTTCGACAATTCCACTGCAGGACAGTGATTGTATCATTTGCGACGGGTGATAAATTATCCATCAAAAGATACAAAACCTGAGACAATTGGCCATTGAGCTGATAACTGCTTCAAAAAGGTTCTAGCTATTGGAAGGAATGCCATTATGAGGGTCTTTAAGGGTTCAGATATATTGAATGCTGAGAAAATCCATTCAACAATTTCCGAAAACTTCAGTAATCCTGTTGGTGGCTGTGAAATGGAGCCCACTGGATTATTATCTTTTTCTGTACTAGATCCTGGATTGGTTTGTGAATTTGACAAACCAGGAGGCACAGTCTTTGGTTTTGACTTTTTTTGTTTAACACGGGGATCTTTTTTTGAAGATGAAATTTTAGGTGTCTTTTTTGGTAATTTGGAGGAAGACTTCTTTCTCTTAACTGACCCTTGGGTAGTGATAAACGAATTACCTTCACTATTTTCGTCAGAGTCAGAGTCCTCTGGTTCCTCTAGATTTGAAAACCCGTTTTCGGTTTCCAAAGGAGGGACATCAATGACCGTTTTAAGCATTTCTGCATATGTGCGCTTAGACCGTGCTTTTAAAGAAATCTTAATTTTGTCTTTGTGCACTTTAAATGCAGTGCATACTGAAATATCATCATGAGGACTATTCCCACAATAAATACATTTTTCAATTTCCTTGTTGCAATCATTATCTTTATGAGGCCCTTCACACTTAATACATTTTGGTTTATTACTACAGTAAGTAGCAGTGTGGCCGAATTTTTTGCAGTTCGTACAATTCATTACATTTGGAACAAAAAGCCGAACAGGGAGGCGAATTTTATCGACATAGACATGGGACGGCAACGCAGACCCGGCAAATGTCACTCGAAACGAGTCTGATGGGCGATAAACTTTTTTTTCCTCTTCATGAACTACTGAGTACAGTTGTTTGCACTCCAGTATTTTCACACCCTCAAGCATAGAGTTCTTGAAACGACCAACACCATGCTTGAGTAAATCATCTACCGAAAGACTCGCTTCGGTAACAACACCGTCAATTTCGACATCTTTGGAGGGTATGTAAACTTTATACTCTTTATTGAAATGTTCCGAAGAGACAATATCATTCGCGTGTTTCAAATTATTTACCACAACACGAATTTTATCGTTATTTACTTTTATGATCTCTTTGATTGAAGAGTATCGTGATGTCAAACCTTTATTAATTTGAAAAATGTTTAATGGCTTTGATATACGTCTAAAAAAGACTATCCAAGGCCCAGAAGAGCTCTCCTGATATTTTTTCGTTCGTGGGGGTATCGGATTCATGCTAGGATTTACGTCCATGGATTCATCCATTACATTAAAATTTTTAACTAAACTTTAAAATAAAATTTGAAACCAACACTACACAGTACTCAATCAAAAGGAAAAGAAAAAACTTCTACCTTGAAATTGTTGTCTATCTCCGTTGCACTGCCGTGTAGATCCTCGTTGCTCTAGATGTTCTTGTTGGATGTATCTGGACGTTGATACAATGCTGAAGCTCACTGTAGCGATAGAATATGATGTGATGCTACTGCTACCTGATATCCAGCACCACTCGAATTCCGATTTGCTTTCGTCTTCGCCAGCTGTAACCAGCGCAGGTCACCGGTGTATACCTGCGTGTTGTATGGCAGTGGAAAGACCGAGTTGTCTTGTCTCCTTCTTCCTTGTTCTCCGCACCGATATGCTTCTGCACCGAAGTGCCTTCGCACCGGTGTGCCTTTGCACTCTCCTGCTTCTATGTGCCTTTGCACTCTTCCTCTTCGATGTGCCTTTGCACTCTCCTGCTCAGCACTTGTGGCTGTATATTGCGGCCTGGGTAGAGTTTGGGAAACGCCCTTTGTTGTTTCCTTCACCAGCTTGGCCCAGCACTAGGGCTCTCTTATGCAGCACGACTATACGTTTTAACGGCTGCTGCCAACAGGTCTCTACCTGTAGTTCAACCGTTGTCGTATTTAACGCGTGTAAACCAACCAGCGTTATTAAACTGTACGCTTCTATACACAACCTTCTCGGTTGAACGGCTATTACTGAATGACATCATTCCGATGTCAGAGAACGAATGGCAAGGGAAAACGTGAACAGTCCTGAACATGGCGGACGCAAAAAAAAAGTGTAGAAATTTTCAACCGGATCTCTGGAAAGTTGTTGTCATGTGCGAATCTAATTAGATACTTCGCCTAGGATCTACGAACTACTCCAGGAAACAACGACGATAATGAGTCGGAAAAAGAGTCCAATCATTTCCGGTTAGTTACGCATTATTATTTTCTAGTATTCCGGATCCAATTAGTACCAATCTTGTTGATTAAACCAAACTGACCGACTAATGAATTCATAAACAAAAATGATCATGTCAGAGAGCTATTTACAATTTTGTTTTTTTTTGTTTCTCCCTTCATCGAGAAACACTATTACAAAGGGAAGAATAACGTCATCCCACCAATCGAGCATGAAAACGCGAGCAAAATGTTCTTCTCATAAAGGGACATTCGTTTCCTATCCCTCAGTAGTATCTTGCTTCTTGGATTTTTTACTGTGTATGTTCTGTGGAAATCTCGTACCGAGCCGGACAACGATGACGGTTCAAAAGTTACGAACTACCGCATTGCAAATGGTGCGATTCGGATGGCACAAACACCGGAATGGCTTCCAAACAACTGACATTAATTGAAGAAAAAAACGGAAAAAGTTACTACATTCGGCTCGGTTGTACTTCCTTGTTTGTTTCTACTTTACCGGTGTCGTTTGCGATAGGTTTCTGGTCGGTAACGAATCTCCTGATAATAGTACGTAAATCGATGGCAAGTTTGAAATCTCGTGGAGCTGCAAATCGAGGCCTTTCTACGTTTTCGATAATTATTATTATTATCAAAGGAAGGTAAAAAAATAAAAGTATGCAACAAAATCGTAAAACAAATCAAGTTATTGAAAAAAAAAGAAAAGTTATGGTTTGCCAGTGAAGCGTGCCTGATTGGGAAACAATACCGATTTCGTTGAGTGTGATGTTTGAGGGTGCTTCTCAGAGTGA
The DNA here is from genome assembly GCF_030247185.1 of Malaya genurostris. Classification (NCBI taxonomy): domain Eukaryota; kingdom Metazoa; phylum Arthropoda; class Insecta; order Diptera; family Culicidae; genus Malaya; species Malaya genurostris. The sequence goes on from NC_080570.1 coordinate 33,539,664, forward strand.
GAATTTAATTGCTTGAAACTTTTGAGGCCGAATTGGAAGGGCAAGCAATTTCAAAAAAGTGTTAGCAAGTCATCCGACTTCACATACCGCGATTCCGAAGAATCTTGGCACACGTCTTCAACTTGCTTTGTAGAAAATCATCTACTAGTAAAAATTTGATTTATTTTGAACAATTTGAAAATCAAATGAAAGACAGTCTAGATAGATACAACCTTCATAGGGTCTGTCACTGACGATATCCAGCCAGTGACTGGCACCAGTAGAGAAGGTGAAAAGCGATTACAAATACACTCTCCTACTCAGTGCTTGAGCGGAAAATAGGTATAGAACGAGAAAACTAGTGTTTGTTAAGCAAAGAATATCTTTGGGATGTACGGTACCGGTCGTGAGACGGCTAGGATGTAGACCATGTTCGATGTACACTTTACCATGGCTAGTCGTGTGCTAGAGCTGTGTCTATCACAAGGCTTAGGGTGGCGAAATGGTAGCGCGTAAGAACGCCGGTTCGAGTCCTGTCTCTGAGCATATCTTTAAAAAAAATCATCTTTACTGTAAGCAGTGTTGGTGATTGCCGAAAATTTGACAGAAGCTGCTATATTGCTATCTATGTTGTATACAACATTTTCAATCCGGTAGAATGCTACAAGAACTCGAGTCTCTCAATGCATGAACCGCGAGAGAATTTTTCTACATTCCTTCGCTCCACTTCATACTCTGAGTATTTCACGGCCCTTAAAAAAAATTTCAGTCTGATAATGATCGTTGCTTTGTGGAATTTCCCAAGAGAGAATCGCAAGTTGACAATTATCGCAGAAAATCGAATCGATGATTCAACTTGATGATTGTCATATTAGGTTGCAATATTTCAAAACCCCTGTGTGGAGCATTCACAGACATTTTCATAAACACAACTTATACAAAGGTTATATGCACATAGTTAGAATAAGCGGCAATAGTAAAATGATTCTATCGCAATTATCAACTGCCTGTATAGAATCGGATCGCGAAACGAGAATAAGCGACCGTTTGTTGCTTCAGAGAAGATCCCCACAGCAGCGTGCTAACCTTTGATTCTCAGAAATGTCATCAAGAGAAATACGCTCTCGCACTGGTGTCGATTCTATGTTAAATGAGCCATGCCGGGTTTTTGTTGTTGCGATGATTTCCAACTCTCTTTGATGGCACTGATTCAATCGTTGAAGAGTTGGGAGTGAACGTTCTTTGATACGATAAAAGCCATCCTTGACTGTAAGTTTTTCATTCATTTGGATTCTCCAATATATGTTTCCACGCAGTCATTGCAAAAACTAAACTTAGTTATGGCGACTTTACGTCAGCTAAAAATTCATCCAACTTAAAATTTAAAAAATCGTAAAATGAAAATGTTTTTTCTAAAGAAAATGCGTGTTTAATTTTCTCACCATATCTCTATTTCAATCCAGTTAGGAAAACCAAAATTTGGAATAAATTTGTATAGAGTGTTTTTGAAAACCTAAGAATACTAACAGCTAAAACATATACACATCATTTGAAAATCTGCGAGTTATTGATAAAAATAAATCTCTTCTTAATCCACTTAGTGGTTCGATTATGCCTTTCTTCTGTCATTCAAACAGTCTCATTATTACATACTTTTTCACATTCATTCATTCCTGACACGACTTTGGGCTGATAATTCCTGGCAAAAATTCATTCAGACTGATTCGTTTATTTCACAAAAGCGGGCCAAGTGTCGCTTCAATTCTGCTAAAAGCTTTTTCCTCCCGAAACACTAATACGTCCATGAGACGAACTATGGCCGTTCCACTCCTCTGGAGTTGAGTTGAGTTGAAAAAAAAATCATTTCGTTCCGCATCGAACGCAACAAAAAAAAATATCTCTTTGTCATGGAACCAATTTGCTGCGCTTCCTTTAATCATCCGAAGCAACCCATCATTCATGAAACAATTGCCCGATATCCGGGTTGATGATCCGGACCACACTTGCGCCGGGAATGTTGCGAAAAAAAAAAATCAATTTTCAGTTGAACTTTTGGCGTTTCGGCACCTATAAATTTTGAGTGCCGATAGTATGATGGTCGTACACGGAAAGAAATCCATTATCGTTTTCATGGTGAGAAAATCATGAAACCAATCAGTTTATCTTCTCTTGAACGCATGATAATTATTCATGATTTTATGAGATAAACGATCAATATCATGAACAATAACAACTCTCCGATGAAAATTCGTCATGGTCGCATTAAGTGATTATTATTGTGAGACTCTTGTTGGGATCTTCTAGAACTCTTGTGGAACTTTCGTGGGACTATTTTAGGACTCTTGTGGGACTTTTTTGGACTATTGAAAGACTATTTTGGGACTCTTGTGAGACTTTTGTTTGACTCTTGTGGGAGTCTCGTGGGACTTTTTTGGACTCTTGCGGGATTTTTTTGAACTCTTGTGGGGCTCTGGTGGGACTATTTTGAGACCCTTGTGGGACTCTTGTAGGACTCTTGCGAGACTCTTGTGGGACTCTCGTGGGACTCTTGTGAAACTCCTGTGAGACTTCTTTTGGACTCTTGCGGGATTTTTTGGAATCTGGCGAGACTCTTGTGGGACTCTCGTGGGACTTCTTTTGGACTCTTGCGGGATTTTTTGGAGTCTTGTGAGACTCTGGTGCGACTCTTGTGGAACTCTTGTGGAACTTTTGTAGAACTATTTTGGGACTCTTGTGGAGCTGTTGTAAGACTCTTTTGGGACAGTTGTGGAACTATTTTGGGACTCTTGTGGGACTTCTTTTGGACTCTTGTGCGATTTTTTGAACTCTTGTGGAACTTTTGTGGAACTATTTTGGGACTTTTGAGGGACTTGTGGAGCTCTTGTGAGACTCTTGTGGAACTCTTGTGGAACTCTTGTGGGACAGTTGTGGAACTGTTATGGGACTCTTGCGGGACTATTTTGGACTCTTCTGGGACTTTCTTCACTCCTGTGCGACTCTTGTAGGGCACATGTGGGATTCTTATGGAACTATTTTGGAACTCTTGGGCGACTTGTTGAGCTCTTGTAAAACTCTTGTGGGACTCGTGGGACTATTCTTAGACTCTTGTGGGACTCTTCCGGGAGTATTTTAGACTCTTCCGGGACTTTTTTCAATCTTGTGGAACTTTTGTGGTACAATTTCAGGTCTCTTGTGGAATTCTTATGGGGCTCTCTTGGGACTCTTGTGGAACTCATGGGACTCTTAGAATATTTGAGATACTTGGATTATAACAAATTTTTGGAATATTTGATTCTTGAAATATTTGATATTCTTACAATATTTGAGATTCTTGTGATTATTGAGACGTTGGAGACTACTGAAACTCCAGAGGCTTGGGATTCGTGGAACTCTTCCCGCTCTAGCGACTTTTGGGGCTCTTGGGACTTGGGATTCTTGAGATTCTTGAGACTTTTGAGGTACTTGAGACTCTTGTGGGACTCTTGTGGAACTGTCGTGGGACTCATCCGGAACTTTTTTTGGACTATTGTAGGACTATTTTGGGACTCTTGTGAGACTCTTGTTTGACTCTTGTGGGACTCTCGTGGAACTCTTGTGGGACTTTTTTGGACTCTTGCGGGATTTTTTTTTGGACTCTTGCGGGGCTCTGGTGGGACTATTTTGTGACTCTTGTGGGACTCTTGTAGGACTCTGGCGAGACTCTTGTGGGACTCTCGTGGGACTCTTGTGAAACTCTTGTGAAACTTCTTTTGGACTCTTGCGGGATTTTTTGGAGTCTTGTGAGACTCTGGTGGGACTCTTGTGGGACTCTTGTGGAACTCTTGTGGAACTTTTGTGGAACTTTTGTGGAACTTTTGTGGAACTTTTGTGGAACTATTTTGGGACTCTTTTGGAGCTGTTGTGAGACTCTTGTGGGACAGTTGTGGAACTATTTTGGGACTCTTGTGGGACTTCTTTTGGACTCTTGTGGGATTTTTTTGACTCTTGTGGAACTTTTGTGGAACTATTTTGGGACTATTTTGGGACTTTTGAGGGACTTGTGGAGCTCTTGTGAGACTCTTGTGGAACTCTTGTGGGACAGTTGTGGAACTATTTTGGGACTCTTGTGGGACTTCTTTTGGACTCTTGTGGGATTTTTTGGACTCTTGTGGAACTATTTTGGGACTTTTGAGGGACTTGTGGAGCTCTTGTGAGACGCTTGTGGAATATCTGCACAATAATACATTTGAAATTGAACGTTGGTTACATTCTGAAAAAAATGCGGATGGTAAAAAAAATGCGATATGTCGGTTAAGTCACTTATACGATTATATCATCCGGAACCGAAACTATCTACAACTTCATCTTCGAATTTGATCAAATATCCATTAGCAGCTTTCCATCGTACTTTGGATTGTTGGAAACGATTTAGCTTTCTCTGAAAAATGAGACAGAGAATAAAAATTACGTTTTGTCAGTTACGTCACTATTACCATTTTATTTCCGGAACTGCAAGCGACCGCCAATTGGTCTTAAAATTTGATTCATAACTCAAGAGTAGCTTTCAAAGTAGCTTAAGCTCGTTAAAATTATTTTCGCAATCTCCGAAAGAATTAAACGAAGAATAAAATCTTTCAAAGGAGTCTTCGGAGTTTTGATCAAAGGAAAAATAGAATGTAAACCCGGGGATATCCAAAACTATAGAGAAAGGCTATTCTGACACGAATTTGGGCTGATAGTTTCTGACAAAAATTCATTCAGATTCATTTTCGTAGCTAAAAATATTAGCACAATAATATATTTCAACTTAATCGTTGATAACTCTTTTAAAAGACGTGCGGATAGCAAAAAAATAGACGATTTGTCGGTTACGTCACTTATACGATTATGTCTCCGGAGCCGGATGTATCGTCTGTTTTACCTTCGAACTTGATGAAAAATCCAATAACAGCTTTCAGTCTATGTTAGGTTTGTTAAAATCGATTTTCCATCTGAAAAATTAAGCGGAGGAAAAAAATTGATTACGTCACTTATACGATTATATCTCCGGAACTGGGAGCGACTGCCAACTGATCTTCGAACTTGATTCACAGCCCGAAAGTCGCTTTCAAACGAGCCTAAGTTAATTTAAGTCCGCTCTACCATCTTCTAGAACATCGAACGGACAGGAAAAGATACACTTTGTCGGCTACGTCACTTTTGACATTATATCATCGGAATCGGAAATCTTATCTTCAAATTTGATCAATGATCCATTGTCAGTTTTCAAACGAATCTTAGTTCGTTAGCAATCTCCAAAAAATTGAGCGGAGAAAAAAAAATACGTTCGTCGATTATTTTCAAAAATATTTGTTTTCGAGATGACACTAAATTTCGACGTTTCATGCAATTCTAAGACATTTGGCATCAACGAAAATTTTCGATTTTGGAAATCTATAAATTTTTTCTGGTCCCAGAAAGTCGATATTTAAAAAAAAAACTAATTTATGTGACACTAAATCTCGACGTTTTATGCAATTCTAAGACTTGACATAAAAAAAAATAAATTTCGCAAATTTAAGAACTGTATTCTGGTCCCGGAAAGTCGATTTTTTCAAAAAAAAAAAATTTCGAGGTGACACTAAACTTCGACGTTTTGTGCAATTCTAAGACTTTTGGCATCACCGAAAATTTTCGATTTTGGATATCTATAATTTTTTTTGGTCCCAGAAAGTCGACATTTTTTTTAAAAAAATTTTGATGTGACACTAAATTTCGACGTTTCATACAATTCTAAGACTTTTGACATAAAAAAAATTCTATTTCGGAAATCTAAAAAAAAGTTCCTGGTCCCAGAAAGTCGATTTTTTCTAAAAATTTTTTTCGAGGTGACACTAAATTTCGACGCTTCATGCAATTCTAAGACTTTTGGCATCAATGAAAATTTTCGATTTTGGAAATCTATAATTTTTTTTTGGTCCCAGACAGTCGATATTGTGAAAAAAAATTTTTGATGTGACACTAAATTTTGAAGTTTCATACAATTCTATGACGTTTGACATTAAAAAAATTCTATTTCGGAAATCTAAAAAGAAGTATCTGGTCCCAGAAAGTCGATTTTTTTCAAACAGTTTTTTTAGATGACACTAAATCTCGGCGTTTTATGCAGTTCTAGATTTTTGTATAAAAAAATTCTATTTCGAAAATCTAAAAATTTATTTCTGGTCCCGAAAAGTCGATTTTTTTTTAAATTTTTTTAGAGATTACTCTAAATCTCGACGTTTCATGCAATTCTAAGACTTTTGGCATTCAAAAAAAAAATTCGGTTTCGAAAATCCTCAACTCTTTTCTGGTCCCAGAAAGTTAATTTTGCTTCAAAAAAATTTTTTTTAAATTCTCGATTTTTATGCAATTCTAAGATTTTTGGCATCAAAATAAAACAAAATTTCGGAAATCTTAAATTTTTTTTCTGATCCGAAAAAGCAGATTTTTTTCAAAAATTTTTTTTCGAGATGACATTTAATCATGACGTTTCATACAATTCTAAGACTTTTGACATTCAAAAAAAAAATTTCGGTTTCGGAAATCCTCAACTCTTTTCTGGTCCCAGAAAGTCAATTTTTTTTTCCGAAAAAATTTTTTTTTTAATTCTCGATTTTTATGCAATTCTAAGATTTTTGGTATCAAAATAAAATCTCGGCAATCTTAAATTTTTTTCTATCCGAAAAAGCAGATTTTTTTCAAAATTTTCTTTCGAATTGACATTAAATCTTGATGTTTCATGCAATTCTAAGATTTTTGGTATCAACGAAAATTTTCGATTTTGGAAATCTAACATCTAAAAAAAAAGGTAAAAAAATTTTCCTAATCCCACAAAGTAGATTTTTTTCATTTTTTTTCTCCAGATGACACTAAATCTCGACGTTTCATGAAATTTCAAGATATTTCGCATGAACAAGATTTTGATTTCGCAAACTTTACGTAACTCCCCGTAACTCGTTACTTATATCTTGAAATACTCTTATCAAACCAATTCCGAAACGGAGTTGATTTCTACCGTCTAGATATTATTTCAATCTATTTTTCATAGATTCCCAACTTTCACTCGTTTTACCTATTCCTGTTAAAGTAGTGAGTGTTTTGATGTAAGGAAAGTAATCGAAATACAACTAAATAAAACTAACATTTCGGTGTTTATTCAGTTCACATGAACAGTATACCTTCACAGATCAAGGATCCACTATCAGTTTTACGATTCCTCTAACGAAATTTTTAGAGCTTGACAATGCGAAAATCTAGCAATGCTGGCTTACAACATTATTGTGTTTTTTTCTAGTTTTTTGGGAAAATGAAAACCGACTTACTAAAGATGAAACACTTGTAAGGTATCCGTGCTTGATTGTCAAATTGGATACTCTGCTGCTGGTTAAATTAGCATATTTTTTGCTTCGTTGATAAGTCTACGTTTGTGAATTTTCAGTACAAAAGAAAACAAACAACCGTGATCACAATGTCAATCTGGTAGGATTTTCTCGCTCGCATGACACAATTAGCAGTATTAAGTGTCGTCATGAAAACGACCAGTAGAACCACGAGGGGTCTTTTATCTCATCCAGAGGTCGTAATTCCGGAATGCCTTTGTCTTTGGACTTATTTCTGAATCCCGCAACGGACTGGAAATTGGCAGACAGGAAAGCTGAAAATCCTATCGTTGGCCAGCGCCGATCAAATGAGTCATTTGATGACAGGTAAAATGACATCAAATTAGTCTCTTGCTTTATACCCACTTAGGAAAACTTTCGAACCCAGAAAATTCAATTCATGTGACCGAACTGCCCTCGTCGTCGACCTCCCTTTTGTCATAAATGAGTGATTGTCAAATTTATTTATGTTTCTCGGACTACCATCAAAATTCGCACTTTCACGAAATATTGAGCTACCATGAAACAGAAAACAATAAAAGCAACGGAAGACCGTAAGGAATCCGATCGATTGATTGTCCTGGCGTGCCACGAAACCTTTTAGAATTGTATGGAATTTTCATCATTCGGTTATTGGCTTTCGAAATACTCCTATCTCTAACCAGCTTCGGTTGGACTCATGAATTTTACATTCAACCACCGTGTAGAATTGGTGGCGAAACAACGGCATCCCGAAAACGAAAAACCCAGACACGTCATACTGCTGTGCCGCGCCCCACCAATCCACCCCTCCCACGGTGTCCGTTGGCTGCGGGATGGTGCCATAATTTCTGTAACGACGAGGCGGGACGTGATAAGAAATAAATTTAAACCAGAGCATGCTGGTAACGCCCACACCACCGCCATCATGCTCGTCGTGAAGGTCTAGTGGTCTCCTGTCTAGTGGGGAAAACCAGATGTCTCTCCAACAGTCTGGCAACTGTAGTTGAAATAACTTACCTGTGAAAGGCAGTATCGCCTCCGATGTTTCATCAACCGAGCCAGGTTTCACTAACAGGTTTAGCATTGATACGTGCTCCGGGTCCTGTTAGTTTGTTCGAGTTAAGCTGTCATGACATGTGCGGTGGACATGTTTGGGAACAACTATGTTGAGAAACAATTCAATGCGAGAAATTCAAGTTATACAAGACAAACACATTTTTGCATGCTGTTGACCGGAATTCTTTTTTCGGTTTTAAAAAGACACATTATGTCCCTCGTTCTAACAGCCTCGCCCTAATGCAAAGTGGACATCAAATAAATTAAACTATTTAAAAAAACTTGTAAAAAAAATTGTGATGAAAAGTCAGCCAGCAGTATGAACTTGAGCTGGTCCGTTCAAAGCATCGTGCACGTGTTTCGCGCTACTCAATATGGTTGCCTTCTGGAACATGTTTTCTGCATGTGCCTGTGAGATATGATGAATCTTGGCTCACCTCAATTCGGTGCATTCGACAAAAATGACAATTTATCAGAAAATGGAAAATTACTAATGAGTTATGATTCACATAATTTGTTTCATTCAATTTTTTTTACTACACCCATACAATTTTGTACAACCGGCTTTTTTCAAATTCTGTGTTGATAGTTTTGAGTCGTTTACGAAACTGTGTCTTGATAATTGCGTGCTAAAAATATATATATATATATATATATATATATATATATATATATATATATATATATATATATATATATATATATATATATATATATATATATATATATATATATATATATATATATATATATATATATATAGATTTCCGAATTTTAAAACAGGAGACAACGAAAAATGTTGCAAATTACCAAGCCATTTATCTCATCGGGTTCGGGTTCAAGAAATTGCTAACCCGACCATCTCTAGTCTACGAACATCGTCTAGATTTTTTAGGTGGCTTAAATCGCATCTCGTAGGCCGAGTTCTATCAACTGAAGCTAGAAAATGTCGCGCCTTACAATTGCCTCAATGAAACAGACCTTCCTCAAGGAAGCAACCTAGGATCGTTACAGTTTTCATTATTTTTTAATGACATTTCTTTTGTCATTCCACCAGGATGCAGACTTATATATGCGAATGACTTCAGTACTAGCTCTCTTGCTGTGCGTGTCTCAAAAAACATTCATTTTTATTTTAATTTTTTTTCTCCGAAATGACTTCGAGTTCCGACGTTTCGTAAATTTTTAAGACGGCATCTGGCGAAAAAAATTCCGACCTTATGCGTTTATGGTTAGAGCCATGCGATTTTTCAAAGCGAATTATTGACATTAGGTGACTTTTCCATATATTTTCTTATCCGTAGGCTAGGAAGCCTTCGCATGAAAAAATTTTGACTGTACTTTATTCAGGTAATAAATTATTACTTATGAACTTCAAATATCGCTTATTTTGTTGTTGATTTTTCTGTATTGGATATATATACAGAAAAGTTTCTTTTTATGCGGTTTTTAAACGATTTTTAATGCGAATTTCCAAAGTTATGCGGTTTTCTAGTTTCATCTTAAAAAATGAACGAAGCGTCGAGATCTAGTGCTATTTCGAAACAAAGTCGACTATTTCAGACTTAATAATTTTTTTCCCAAAAAAATTAGGTTCAGTTTTGCAATGACTGAGTGGAAACATATGTTGGAGAAGCCAAATGAATGAAAAACTTAACAGAAAAGATGATTTTTTGGAAAAAGAGTTTTTTGTATTCATTTGGCTTCTCCAATATATTCTTCCACTCAGTCATTGCAAAACTGAACTTAGGTATGACGGCCTTACGTCAAACCAACTAAAATTAATAAATCGTTAAGCACAATTACGGTTTGATTTTCCGTAACAATTTGCTTCTGGTAGAAAATGGCAGACTATCGATACAACCTTCATAGGGTCTGTCGCTGACGATATCCAGCCAGCGACTGGCACCAGTAGAGAAGGTGATAAACGATTATAAATACACTCTCCTACTCAGTGCTTGAGTGGAAAATATGTATAGAGCGAGAAGACTAGTGTTTGATGAACAGAGAAGATGTTTGGATGTATGATACCGGTCGGGTGACGCCCAGGATGTAGACCATATTCGATGTACGTTCTATCTTGCCTAACCGTGTTTTAGAGTTGTGTCTAATACTAGGTTCAGGGTTGCGAAATGGTAGCGCGTATGCACGAAATGCATAAGAACGCAGGTTCGAGTCCTGTCTCTGAGCGTATCTTTTTCCAAAATATCATCTTTTCTGTAAGTTTTTCATTCATTTGGCTTATCCAATATATGCTTCCACTCAGTCATTGCAAAACTGAACTTAGTTATGGCGGCTGTAGGACAAACGAACTAAAATTAATAAATCGCAAAAAAAATTTTTTTATAGATATCACCAGTTTTTGAGGTTCCGTGAATTAGAAAAAAACATCTGGAAACAAATTTGTTTTGCTAAGCTTTACGGTTTGTATGTGAATTTTATCAATATACAGTTTTCAATGCGAATTTTTATAGTTATACGTTTTATATTCGATTTTTTAAAGGGTACGTATCTCCCGCACAAAAAAGACTTGAGTGCACCAGTTTATTGTTTTTTTATTATGTGTAATTTTTCCACTCGTTTGCCCTTAAACTCTCATCTTACTTGAAAGAAAAGTGCTCTCATCACTATCCTTCAAATAAAAGGAGATCATTGGTTCACTATTCGCGCCCCTGTCCATTAGTTCCGTGTCGCTGTTGCTGGTGAGAACATTTTTATTATTATTATTTTTACGTTTCGTCTTTGACTCATCAGTGCAGAGCAGTTCAAATTGAACTGCTTCGTGCTAAACTCGGCAGTTCAATTTGAACCGCTAATCAGACGTAAAGTTTCTGCTACTTACAGAACACTGCTTAGCGGTTCAAATTGAACTGCCGAGTTTAGCACTAAGCAGTTCAATTTGAACTGCTCTGCACTGATGAGTCAAAGACGAAACGTAAAAATATTAAAAACGGTTATGTGCCCTAGCACAAAATTTGGATAACCCCTAAATGATCTTTATTATTTATGTTTGTCCTGGTATTTTTATGCGATTAATTTTTTTATGCCGAATGTCTAGGAATTGCTTGAAACATGATTTGGTGTTTTCTCGAAAAAATTTCATGCAATTTTAAGATATTCGGCATAAAAAAAATTGAATTGCGGAAATCTCAGTCCCAGAGTTTAAGAAAAATTGTTTCGAAATGACACTAGATCTTCACGTTTTATGCAACTCTTACACAATGTGCGTTGAACAATTTTTTTCGATTTCGTGAAGGATGTAACCGAATAAGCATATAAAAACTGCCCCCGAACAAAAATTATATTGAGATGGTTTTTACCAAAATTTTAACCCTTTAACTACGATATGTGTGTAGTTGGGGAGGTTGTCCTGATTTTTATTTAATTTGAATTTTCCTAAAACTTTTTTTTTTTGAAAAAAAAATCAGGAATATTGTAGGCATTATGAGAAATATTCCTGATTTTGTAAAAATGTATTCGAATTTTTTTTCCTACTTGCACTTTCAATTTTGGTATCACTCGAGATTTTACATTAAAAATAAATCATTCATTAGTACATTACGCAGTATTATTTCCAGGTTTCAAAACATGTGGATGGGTATAATATCAGACTTTTAAACAAATAAATCAATCGAAAAACCATGCGTCTCCATCATCAGATGGAGACGCATGGTATTTAGTTTTAAAATCATACATCGCATGCTTTTAAAACTAAACTGATAGCTGAAGAGTTTTTTCGGATTTCGCTTGGTTTCGATTTTTTTCCTGATTTTTCGCTTGGTGTCTGGGAATACTGTCTTCAAACTATGTTTTCAATGTTCTTCAGAGCTTTTTCTAAATATAGTAAAAAATGAAAGATTAAAATTGACTACAGTGTATTTGTTGATTTCACTCATTTAATTATAATAAATGTAAAATTACTTATCAGTTCATAAACAAAAACTATAAACCGTATATTAAAAACTAAACATTTGTCAATTCATTAGTTCTGATTAGTTGACTGGCATACATGTTCACTAAAGCGTGCAAACGAACTGTTATCGCTACATTATTGCTAGCTAAATCGAGACAGGTGTATGGGCGTGTGTGAATAATATTAGGAATGAAATTCTCTCAACGTCGATACCCCAGCCCTGAACTCAAGTTGTAAGTGGAAACGCATGGTATTTAGTTCTAAAGACATGTGCATAATTTTAGAACTAAACACCATGCGTTTCCATCTAATGAGATTTTGATGGAGACGCATGTTTTTTCGATCGATTTATTTCTTTGAAAGTCTGATATTATACCCGTCCGCGTTTTTTTTTTAATCTGAAAATAATACTGCGTAATGTACTCTTGAATGATTTATTTTTGATATAAAATCTAGGTTGGTGCCAAAACTATGTGAATAAAAAAGTTCGAAAATTTTGAATATTTATTTTACATGAAATTCATGAAAAATTCTGAAAAATCAAAATGGCTTCCCATAACGCTTAAAATAATCCTTATTTTTTCATTTTTTTGCTAAAGAGCGTTTTAAAAAATATAAATAGAATAAAAACTAGAAGAAACAAAGAGTTAAATTCTGGTAAAAATCATCTCAAATACAAACATTTGACGACAAAATAACATTTTTTCTTAGTCTTTTTATATGCATTCTCAAAGGTACTTACTTACTTAAATTGTGCACATCCCATCTCCGGAACATGACCGAACGAATTGTAGCTTTCCGGGATACTCGATTTTGAGTCGCCATTCTCAAGTCGCTCTGTACTCCCGCTCCGAGCACATTTACTTCGATTGCGCACAACCAGCGAGTGCGAGGTCTACCCAGGTTCGCGGCTGAGCATCACGTAGAATATTCTCTCTTCCGGCATTCTTGCTACATGTCCAGCCCACTGTAGTCTACCGTGTTTTTAAGCCTTCTAATGTTGTTTTTTTATACTTGGTACAGCTCGTGATTCATGTGTCTGTGCCACTCTCCATTCTTTTCTTTATCGCCGAGTATTGGGCGTAGGATTTTTCTCTCAAAGTCGACGAGTACTTAGTACAGTTTATCGTCAATCCTATTCCCGCAACTTCTTTCTTGAAGGGCACAAAAACCCTTTTCTGCGATCCACAGCAATCATATCAATGTCGTCCGCTAAACCCAGAAAGGTTTTCTGCACGCCCCTTCAACAACAAACTGCACGCCTCTATTCAACAACAAATGTGAGAGCGCGTCACCCTGCTTCGATCGGATGTCGTACCAGCAAATTCAAAAATAAAATTATTGCATAAATTCCTTACCTCTACCATCTCTACTGAGCACTACACTACACTGTACTTTGTACACTGTATGGATATAAGTTGATTGAACAATTAATGGAACCTACAACAATTTTGTCACTTTTGGAATAATTTCTCCAAACAGAAAGAATTGTTTCTAACAACTGCAACGAGAAAACCAGTACGCGAGCACTTCTGTTATTATTGATTAAAAGATGGGTTTTGGTCGTTTGTTGCTCAACGAAATGTTTATTTTGCATTACTGGCAAACGTAAATGTAAGTTTTCAGACTTAAAAAACGTAGCCCAATGTAGCTCGAAGCACGCCTTGATAGGTAACGTTTCTGATGATAGGGCTTTTGCCGTCGTCGTGTCTTTGGACTCTACCGAATAAATACCTCGATTATAACCATTAGAATTTGCACCATTCATAATGCTAAACAATTTCGCAGGTCCATTTCAACACAAATCATTTAAACATTGTTTAAATACCCGCCGTGCTTGGAGCCGAAATTACTGCCCACAAACGTGTTTCCATTGCATAAAATAACAACAGCACCATTCCGGTTCAGTAGCTCGGCAGTAAACATGATTCCGAACTGCATTCCACAATGGAGCATTAAGTACACATTATCCCGAAACATTGAGCAATTATTCGTATTTGTAGTGCAAACACGTGTTTTCCCACAGTCGATAAGTGGATTCCATTGAATCCCGTTCAGCAAACAAAATCATTACAAAAATTGTTCCTCAATTCGATTTAATACGAGGAGCAGTGGTTTCAGCCTAGTTTTCGAAGTCTCGAAGTGGTCGGAATTAGGCAGCTTTTCATCGATATTTTTCCTTCGCGGATTTTCCCGGCGATAGGCGATAGATAAATCAGTCTTCCACAAACTACAACACAACACCGACGAGTGGAACGACCAGAGGAACTTTCTCCTAAGTTCATTATCCCCACTCTGATCCGCAGTGTACGATGAAAGCCCGGCTTCGGTTTGAAACTTTTTTTTTACATTTCTCGGCACGTAGCCGGCCCACTTCGAAGCAGTTTGTTAACCTCATTTGTATTGGTGAAATGAGTTTGTGGTTTCTTGCCAAAAATTTGGAATTTTTTTTGGATGAGAATTTTCAACTTCTGCGAAATTCAATCGAATATTGATTCCTGAAGAATTTTGTTTTTGCTTAATTAATAGCAGATCTATCTGAAAAACGATTTTCTTTTTTTTCGTCTGTTGACCACCACCCAAATGATCAAATCTAGTTTAATCATCAGTTCTAACCCGAATCTCGCCCCGAAGGATGCGACAAAAGATGACTGGGCAAATTTGATTTCTCTTTAATTAAATATTCACGACGAAAGCTGTTTCCTCTTCCCTCCCATCGTGAGACAACACCGACCGAAAGGAGGATCAAAGCGTTGTTAAAACGGACACCTTTTCCGCACGCAATCCTTTCTCGATATCTCGGCATCTAAAGAGCAACCACCATCACCACACAAAAAAAAATTAGACGCAGCTGGCACGCGAAAAACGGAAATTTCTTTAATTACGCTCCAGGATGCGATCGGTCGCGGTGAAAATTTACCCGTCAGATCAATTTTCATCGAATTAGGCGGGATTCGTCCGAAGAAACTTGCCAAAGAAATTCAATTAAAAAAGTTGGTTTGTACATTCATCGGGCTTTCGGTACGTACCAAGGTCCGTAAGGGCCTCCGTTAACAGTCAGCTGTCGGTGTTAATTTACATTGATTTTTTTTAATTACCGGATAAACTTTTAATACTAATCAATCTTGCTTTAAATTTATCGGCGATCCTCCTGCTAATGTGTCAAGTTTTCTCGCTAAGCTGAGCGAAGGCGAACCAAGAAGTTGAAAGTTTTCTCCATCTCAGCTCATTTCTGTATCGTTAAAATTAGCAATGCTTGATGATTTTAAAATGTAGCAATGGAAAAATGGAAAAAATCAAACAATTTGTAATGTAAATCATCAAGCCTTAGAACACTTTCCGGCGTCTAATAAACTTCCAGTATCTAATTCATTTATCTAGATTAAATACTTCCTGTTGTGATTTTTTTTTTGGGATGATGGTATGATTTTCACTCGGCATTATTCATTCAACAACTTTGAAGTTTGAAAAATGCGTTTAACGAAAACGATAAACTCTCGCATGTATGCGAAAAGTTAATACACGCGATCGAACATCTGATTTTGCTCGAATAAACATATTGATTAAAAATCAGTCAATGATAAAACACCCACTTTTTCAATCACTTTTGCTTGGAAATTTGACGGTTCTAAGCTGTAAAATTTCCTGTATCTTATTGGTGAACAACTGTATAGAATTTTTGACATCCCTGAATCATCAAATATCTAAATCAAATAGCTCACTGTTCAAAGAGTTTCGAAGAAAGGGAAACAAATTATAATCTGACGGTTCCTAGATCTGGTGCTATTCGGTAGATTTGCCATAAATTCCCAAATTAGCTACAACAAGCTTTGACGAGTGATCAAATATGTATGTGGCCGAGCGTTGCCATGATGGAAGTTGACACCTTTGCTAATTTATTTAACTGACGACAGTACACAATCAATGGTTTTATTCCGTAATAAAGGGTGATTTTTTAAGAGCTTGAGAACTTTTTTAAACAATAAAACGCATAAAATTTGCAAAATCTCATCGGTTCTTTATTTTAAACGTTAGATTGGTACATGACATTTACTTTTTGAAGATAATTTCATTTAAATGTTGACCGCGGCTGCGTCTTAGGTGGTCCATTCGGAAAATCCGCTTTTTTATCGACAAATTTTGTTCAGCGATGAGGCTCATTTCTGGTTGAATGGCTACGTGAATAAGCAAAATTGCCGCATTTGGAGTGAAGAGCAACCAGAAGCCGTTCAAGAACTGCCCATGCATCCCGAAAAATGCACTGTTTGGTGTGGTTTGTACGCTGGTGGAATCATTGGACCGTATTTTTTCAAAGATGCTGTTGGACGCAACGTTACAGTGAATGGCGATCGCTATCGTTCGATGCTAACAAACTTTTTGTTGCCAAAAATGGAAGAACTGAACTTGGTTGACATGTGGTTTCAACAAGATGGCGCTACATGCCACACAGCTCGCGATTCTATGGCCATTTTGAGGGAAAACTTCGGAGAACAATTCATCTCAAGAAATGGACCGGTAAGTTGGCCACCAAGATCATGCGATTTGACGCCTTTAGACTATTTTTTGTGGGGCTACGTCAAGTCTAAAGTCTACAGAAATAAGCCAGTAACTATTCCAGCTTTGGAAGACAACATTTCCGAAGAAATTCGGGCTATTCCGGCCGAAATGCTCGAAAAAGTTGCCCAAAATTGAACTTTCCGAATGGATCACCTAAGACGCAGCCGCGGTCAACATTTAAATGAAATTATCTTCAAAAAGTAAATGTCATGTACCAATCTAACGTTTAAAATAAAGAACCGATGAGATTTTGCAAATTTTATGCGTTTTATTGTTTAAAAAAGTTCTCAAGCTCTTAAAAAATCACCCTTTAGTAGCACACTTACCTATCAGCCTAGTCCTTGTCCAGTCTATAGCGCATAATATACGATACCCTCGGATTGAACTGAATCGTGAAAATATTCTGTAATCTCATATAACTTAGAGCTATGAACAAGAATGTTATCCTGCCAGTCCCATTTATCGATTTGGTGCGCCATTAAGGCTAAGTGTGTGTACACTTTTAGAAAACATGAAATTTACGCTTGACGTAAATTCAATCATGCCGTAATTTTTTCGTTAATGACACAATATTACATCTATTAACATGTAAAAATAAACTTTGCGACTGTATCGATGTAAGCTTCAGCTAAATGAACTGTGGAGTTAGTGATATGACTTATCTTTACATACTTTGAATTGTGAATGGAAGTGAATCGCGACGCTTCTTTTATGTGCATCTATAAAGATGTAAATTTTTCTAAGTGTGTAGATCATATCCTACATCAAATGATAAAGCACACAAATTTGTTCAATATCGACTGATTTACCTCGTCTGTTTTTTAATCTATTCTCATTGAAAGAGTGAAGTGAAATTAAAATTGAGAAACATCTAAAAATTTATCGAAAAATCAGTCCTTTCCAGGGCCACTAAGTATTGCATCAAAATTAAGATTCAAAATGGTCGATTTGGAAGAATCAAGAGGAGCCATGGTTGCTGTATTATTAGGCATAACACAGAAACGAATTTCTCTGCTCCCCAAAAAAAAAACACCGAAGCGGATCTAAAATGTAGGAAATTGGGTGCCGCACGACGATGTAGCACATCCAAAATGAATTCTGAAAAATTCACTGCGTGGAAGCACTTTGTTTTTACTAGTTTGTATCAACTTCCACCGAGTACAAGACGATG
Organism: Malaya genurostris; assembly: GCF_030247185.1. Taxonomy (NCBI): domain Eukaryota; kingdom Metazoa; phylum Arthropoda; class Insecta; order Diptera; family Culicidae; genus Malaya; species Malaya genurostris. The sequence continues at coordinate 33,557,701 of NC_080570.1, forward strand.
TTATTACAATTTGATACATACACACAAAAACCAAAATCAGTATTTTGACGAAAAATATTGATTAGTTTTCTGAATTTAATTAGTTATTTTTAAGGTAATCAAAAAAAATCTTACTAATGTTAATTTGGATTTGATATCTTCATACCCTTAGCAATGACAAAATAATAATTGAAATCGCTCATTTTTAGTTGAATTTATCGTTTCAACATTTGCAAAGACTTACTCCATTTCCATTCAACTATTTTTTCAGATGAATAAGCAAAATATATTGAATGGTGTTTTCAACTAATATGTTTTCAACAGAAGGTAGTTCATAAATTCAATAATTGTTTTGTTGATTTCAACTGATATTGACAGTTGATCTTAGCAATAATATTTGTTTGACAGTTGATTTTACCAGTAATCATTATTCGGTTTAGTAATTTCAACTAAACCTAACTTTTTGCATTGGTATTACATATTTTGACTATTGTCAACTTAAGATCATCAGTTTTGATAATTCGTGTAATTTTGCTTCATTTCAATTGATATGAGAAATTTATTAGAAATCATTCGAATTGCAAAACACTAATATTTAAATAAGTGCACTCATTCAAGGCCTTATATTATTTTAGGAATTTTCATTTGTGGCTTTTTTTATAACATTTTATTTTTTGTTTAGATTTTTTTTTTCGATAACAGTAAATAATTTAACAGTTAAATATCACTCGATAACTCGGTGCGGGAGGATTTTTAAAGCTACATCCCCGTGTTTAATCAAATAAAATGCGTAGTCCTACGTCAATAAAAACAACAGAAATGACACTAAAACTCCGGACACAAAGTTTTGACACACTGAATATAATTAATGTTGTTCGTTTACGAGAAATACTTACGTATTCTAAGAATGAGGGCCATTTCATCGAAAGGTATTTCACCGAATACTATGCAAAGGGTCATTTCACTGAAAGTGTCCTGCCGAATCATAGAATTGATCCAGCATTATAATGAAATCGATTTTGAATAAAGTAAAGTGAAAATTTAATTTGCAGTACTTTCTATAGGATTCGGCTTTTCAGTCCGTAAGCAACTAAAACGAGTATTTTAGTTTTAACACCAGTTTTAACGTTTCGGCTTTATGTTTTGCGTCTTCTTCAGGGCAAAAAACAAATAATCGATTTTTGAATGATAATCCATTGTTTCTCTGAATAAGACGCCAACCAATAGCGTCGACACGTTGGATGTTAACACAAAAATATTTGCTTTGAATCCACTGTTGACTTAAGAGCCGCCATTTAATGCAACATTGAAAAATGAAAGATGCTAATGTGTAACATCCATATTGTTGACTCAAAATTGTACATGTGGAATAATTCCTATTTTGTGTAACGGATAAAATCGTTTCCCGATGTTTTATTTTTTCAAAAAAAAATCTCTTATTTAACCTCTCCTAATTGATTTGTGAACCACGGGATGGAATTCCTCTCAAAGCTAGTTGACATTTTCACTACAAAGCTTCAAACTATTTGCATAGGTATATCTTCGAAGCTAATTTTTGTGGTACTTACACGGCTATAGTTTTCAACGTTATTTTCAGTTAAATACCAGATGTGTTAGGTAAGAATGCGTTGGTTTAAATCAGGGGCTCCCAAAGTGGTCGATATAGACCCCTTGCAGTCGATATCTTTTTTGTCGACGTAAACAAATACTGATTATGGGGGTCGACGAGGTCTAAAAATCGACCCTCTATTTATTGATATAAGTTGTTATTTGAAATATTTACGCTAAAAAAGCTGTGTTTATTTGACCATCCGCAGAAATTGGTAAGTATTTTACATCAATATTAAAAAAGCAAGAAATTGAATTTTCAAAGGAGTTTGTTGATGGGGTTCTAAGGCCTAAGTTAATTTTATTATTGGTTTTCATGACCCAAAATAGTTTGGGAACCCCTAGTTTAAATGATTTCAATGCACGATAAACCCCCAAGGTCAATCAAAAAAAATCCTGAATCTGACGAAAATTCAAAAAACGATTGGCGAAGAGATTAAACGTCACTCTCCAAGCCATTTCTAATCGTCTACCTCGTTATGGGAAAAATTCAGATGGTGGGAAAATGGGTTCCTCATGAGCGTAATAATAGAAAGACGTAACACGGTAAGCGTAATTTTGCTTTTTCGACATAAAACAAAAACTTTTCCGCATCGGTTCGTAATGAAAGATAAGAAATCTTTTTATTTTGAGAATTTTATGTGCAGCAGGACTCTTCACAAAAGCGGATCGAACTCGTTCAACATTATCTGGTGTCCGGACAGTCCAGACGTGGTCCGTAAGTTTCAGTTTGGTCACAGAACCTATTTTTACAAAAATTTTCACCCAAAGCTTCCCAGTATTATGCGAAGACACCGAAATATTCGACTTCAATTTATTTTTTTTAATTCACGAATAGTTTTAACATACGATTGATTCTTAAAAAACGAGCGATGATGTAAAACTACCAGACGAAAATAAATCTTCATTCTTCCTCTTATACACAGAAATTTTAAGCTCTGTTTAAAGAACAAATTATTAATTTATAAACAAGTTTTTCCGACCAGTCATGCTTTATGCAGTACCAATTTGGTCAAATTGTTGTTCCACCAGGAAGAAAACGCTTCACAGGATTCAGAATAAAATCCTGAACATGGTTTTGAAGCGTGGTTTTTATTAGGTGTACAACTTTTCTTCCGCCGTTTTTTTTTCCAAATTTTAAAGCTTTATTGCGAAAAAGTGCTTACAGATGTATTATTCAAAGCATTGTCCGTCGCTAGCGACAACTTTCTCCCATCGTTCCGGCAAATTTCAGATCCCGGCTCGAAAAAAGGAGTCCTTTTTTGACACTATCCATGAAGCAATCCATTTTTCCAACTCTTCGAAGGATTGAAAATGTTGAACTGTCAGGCCGTGTGCCATCGAACGGAATAAGTGGAAGTCAGAAGGGGCGACATCTGGGGAATACGACGGGTGGGGCAAGACTTCCCATTTCAGCATTTCCAGGTACTTTTTGACCACTTTTGCGACGTGAGGCCGAGCATTGTCGTGTTGGAGGATGACTTTGCCATGCCGCTCTTGATACTGTGGCCGCTTTTCTTTTAGCGCGCGACTAAGGCACATCAGTTGCGTTCGGTAGCGATCTCCTGTGATGGTTTCACCCGGTTTTAAGAGCTCGTAGTAAATTGTTATTCATCTTAGAAGGTTTTTTCTCTTCCACCATCATGTTTGTTTTTGACATCTAAATCACCATTTTTAAAACATTGAAACCACTCCCGACACGTTCTTTTACTCAGAGCAGCATCACCGTAAGTTTCTGAAAGCATTTGATGCGCTTCAGTTGCATTTTTTTCGAATTGTAACAGAAAAGTAAAACTTCCCGCAAATGGCGAGAATTGGGCACATAAACAGACATTTTCGAGCGTGAATAATACGAAAACAAGAACAACTGTCTCTGAAACGGCGATGACAATTCGTTAGGCACTGTACACACTCACTTTAAAGGCATTCACATCTGTGTATTTTAACCAGCCTCAGCCGGTACAGCCACCTATCGGTAAACGGCGGAAGCAAAGTTGTACACCTGATAGTACAAATGAGTTACACAGACTTACAAATACAGAACCATTAGATGTAATGTCACATAATATTATAAGTAAATTCCGACAAAAACCGATGCAATCTTCCATTGAATATACTTGCTCTCTGTATTAGTAAACAGTTCGGCTGAAAAGTTCGTATCGTTTAATAGAAACACACATTTTTTTGCCAAAATTCGTTTTTATTATTCAACATAATTGCCATCAGAGGCTATACAGCGATTATAGCGATCTTCCAACTTTTCGATACCATTTTTGTAGTACGATTCGTCCTTTGCCTCAAAATAGGCCTCAGTTTCAGCGATTACCTCTTCATTGCTTCTAAATTTTTTACCAGCGAGCATTCTCTTGAGGTCTGAGAACAGGAAAAAGTCACTGGGGGCCAAATCTGGAGAATACGGTGGATGAGGGAGCAATTCGAAGCCCAATTCGTTCAATTTCAGCATGGTTTTCATCGACTTGTGACACGTTGCATTGTCTTGATGAAACAAAACTTTTTTTTCTTCAAATGAGGCCGTTTTTTTTTTTAAATTTCGTCCTTCAAACGCTCTAATAACGCTATATAATAGTCACTGTTGATGGTTTTTCCCTTTTCAAGGTAGTCGATGAAAATTATACCATGCGAATCCCAAAATACAGACGCCATAACCTTACCGGCCGATTGTTGAGTCCATTGTTATATATCGACGAAAAAAATCGGTTTTATTTCGATATAACAGCTCCAAACACTGGTCAGAATCATCAATTCGTTGTTGTTTTTGATCGATTGTGAGCTCACGCGGCACCCATTTTGCACAAAGCTTTCTCATATCCAAATATTCGTGAATAATATGTCCAACACGTTCCTTTGATATCTTTAGGGTGTCAGCTATCTCGATCAACTTCACTTTACGGTCATTGAAAATCATTTTGTAGATTTTTTTCACGTTTTCATCGGTAACAGCCTCTTTTGGACGTCCACTGCGTTCATCGTCTTCGGTGCTCATATGACCAGAACGAAATTTTGCGACGAATTGTTGCTTCGCCCGGTGCAGAGTCTGGATAACACTCATCAAGCCATTTTTTGGTATCGGCGGCACTTTTTTTCATCAAAAAGTAGTGTTTCATCAACACACGAAATTCCTTTTTTCCATTTTTTTTCACAATAACAAAAGTAGCTTCACTCAAAATGCAATATCTCACAAATTAATAATCAGACAGCTGTCAAATTTGTACACGTATCTTTTGAAGGTTGGTAGTAACTGAAAATGGTATGGAATTCTAGTGGCGCCCTCTCATAGAAACGATACGAACTTTTCAGCCGATCTGTTACGTTGTGACACCGGAGATGACACTCTTCAAAACAATGGATGACCTAGACTTTGACTGTAATCGCAGCAGTAAATAAAACAATAATACCACTCTAATTGCAGCTAGCGACTGTGCAGTGATTTGATGCACTGTAATGAGCCTGGACTAGGCTCTTCCCTTAAGTTCTACAATGCGTTATTCAGAATCCTGCCTGCCTGACAATACCCATATTTCTCTGAACCTCACCTTTTCATAGGACAAAACGCATAGCTATCAAAAAAATAAAATAAGGAAAACACAACAACAAAAAACAATTATGTCCTGGTACTACATTCCGCTGTGGAACTTGGCTTGATTTTTTGTTTTTGTTTCGACTAAAACTAAGACACTAAGACTTTTGTTTGGATTGGGCTCGCTTGAAAATAGACTCTAAGACCATGTTTTATTGAAACCGAAGAGTTTTCATTTGCTTCTGAGTCGCTACAGAATCGGTAAAATAGAAGTTTTTTATGAATACAAAAAATGAAACTATAGTTCTGTCAAAAAACCCAAAAATCTGGCAACACGGTAGTTTGACACATGAAACCGATACAATGCTTACCGAAGGCACGTAAACGACAACTCGACGCTGCGAGTCACAAACAATATGTGCATAAATTATTCAAAGACGGCAAACGGCCCTCCTCCCTGAAGGTGAGTTTCGGTAGGGGTAGCGCATCATGCGATGAAGGAACCATGGACTTGACAACATCTTGACGACATGCGAAGCCTGACGGGGAATGCCTTCCGGGTGAGTGAGTGGGTTTTTAATCATTCTGTACTTGTAATTAGAAGAAGAAAAAAAAATAACACCGGAGGAAGTCATGATCCCGAAAACTTCTGGCCGGGTTTCGGTTTCCGTTCGCTTCCGGCAGTAAGGGTGAACGCTGCTACCAAAGCGAAAACTACCCCTTAACTCCTAATAGCTTGGTCATAATTTAACCCGCTTGTTTGCCGTTGCTCGGCGGTAAAGGTTTAGCACCACACCGGGTGTTTCATTTCCCTCCAGACTCATTATGTGTTGGTGCTTCAGTTTTGCCTGTCAACTTCACACACCTCTTCGCAGTTCCGCAGTTCCCGTAGAGTCTATAATACTCCAACAACCGAGAGAGTATCAGCTTTAACTAGCACGCACACACAAACACACACACACACACACAAATGTGAATGTTTGCCATCGTCAGGAATAGAAGTACTTCTGGGACGTTCGTTTTGAGTGTAAGCTATGACGACGGTAGCATTAGCCTTGAATCGTAACCGGAGCCTGGGAAAGAAAACAAAGACACCGCGCCCAGATTCACTATTCAATTTACTGTTCATCCCAAACACACACACACACTCGCACATATAGGGTATTCCCCCCTACGAGTTCATATTCAATTAGTTTATCAACCCAGACTTGCCGGAAGAAAAAACTTTTCCAAAAAAATTTTTAAGGTTCAGTGACGGAGTCCAACAAAATGAATCCAACAGTTCAAGCCATACAAACAAACTGACTGGATGGTCCTGGATTTGTCCTTTGGCAATTCTACAACTCAATCAACCATCTTCAACCGTGACCTGTTCCAACACCAGCATTTCTTTTTCCTTCCTTCCACGAACCACTAACATCGTGAAACAAGCAAAATCCAATTGTTTACCCAAGCTCTTCTTCGAAGGCCACCCGAACCACAATCCTAGCTCGAAGCTGTCGCGTCAAAGTGTGATCCTTGGACGTTAACCAACTGACGACAACACGAAATGGAAGACCGAACGGAGAATAAAGGCGACTTACCACCTCCGCTAGTGGTGCACCAACAAACAATAACCGTGTTCATTATCCTGATATCCACTGACACATCACACCGGCTTTGATTTGTTCCTGGATGATTCCTTCCATTCATCCATCCATTCATTAATCCTACGCCTCTGGTGATGGGGGGAAATAGGCACTACTTCAACGTGGTTCAGTGAGCGAACAAAACTCGAGGACGGATTCGACGAACTGGGAGAAGGTACTCCCTTGATGCTGGCGGAGGGAATGACAAGCCCTGAGTTCGGTGTTGTTATGAATGATTCCATCTTGTTGTCGTATTTTGATTACATTCCTGGCCGACAAATTGAGGTAATAGCTAGATACGACAGCTTTTCTTTTGATTAAAAATAATTAATTAATGTCAGCTTTCCTTCGCTAAGGTAACATGACAGGTTACACAAATAGTGATGAGCCTAAAATTTTCAGTTCTTTAAAAAACTTTTGGACACAAATTTTACATTGTCGCTCTATACGAGGACCCTATAATTTCGTACCTTGAGATAAGACGTAAGACCTTTTATTTAAAAAATCAGTTCTAGTCAGAAAAAACCAGTTCTATTCCGAAAAAAAACTTCAAAAAGCTACACGAAAAAATTGCTCGAAGAGTAATAAAATAATCAATAAAAAAAACTTCTAGAAAACCCGTTATATAAAATGCTCAAAAAACTATTCGAAAAACTGCTGGAGAAAATGTGCGACTACTCGAAAATCTATTCGTCAACAATTATTCAAAAAACTACTCAAAAAAGCTTCTGAAAAAAACTACCTGGTAAAACTGCTCGAAACTACTACTCAAAAGAACTCAAAAACTGCTTGTAAAATTTCTCGAAAAACTGCTTCGAAAACAGCTCGAAGAGACTACTCAAAAAGTTTTAAAAAAAAACTACTCAAAAAACCGTTCTAAAAAATGCTCAAAAACCTATTCGAAAAACTTCTCGGAAAAACTGCTTGAGAAAATGCGCGGAAAGCTACTCGAAATACCATTTGTCAACAATACTTGCAAAACTGCTGAAAAAAACTACTCAAAAAAAACTTCTCGAAAAAACTGCTCGATACAACTACTCGAAAGAACTCAAAAAATACTTGAAAAATTTCTCAAAAAATTGCTCGAAGAGACTACTCGAATAAAAAACTACTCAAAAAACTGCTATAGAAAATACTCGAAGATCTATTCGAAAAACTGCTCGAAAAAACTGATTGATAAAACGGCTCGAAATTACTACTCAAAAGAACTCGAAAACCACTTGAAAAGATTCTCGAAAAACAGTTCGAAGAGGCTAATAGAAAATTTTAAAAAAATATTTACTTAAAACTGCTTAAGAAAATGCGCGGGAAGCTACTCGAAATACTATTCGTCAACAATGCTTGCAAACTGCAAAAAAAACTACTCAAAAAAGCTTCTGGGAAAAAACTACTTGATAAAACTGCTTGAAACCACTACTCGAAAGAACTCAAAAAACACTTGAACAGTTTCTCAAAAAATTGCTCGAAGAGACTACTCGAATAAAAAACTACTCAAAAAACTGCTATAGAAAATACTCGAAGATCTATTCGAAAAACTACTCGAAAAAACTGATTGAGAAATTGCACGAAAAAAAAACTACTCAAAAAATCTTCTGGAAAAAACTACTTCATAAAACTGCTTGAAACTACTACTCGAAAGAACTCAAAAAACACTTGAAAAGGTTCTCGAAAAACAGTTCGAAGAGGCTAATAGAAAAATTTAAAAAAATATTTACTTAAAACTGCTTAAGAAAATGCGTGGAAGGCTACTCGAAATGCTATTCGTCAAAAATGCTTGCAAATCTGTTAAAAAAAAAACTACTCAAAAAAGCTTCTGGGAAAAAACTACTTGTGAAAACTGCTCAAAACTACTACTCGAAAGAACTCAAAAAACAGCTTGAAAATTTCACGAAAAACTGCTTAAAAAACAGCTCAAGGAACGGTTCCATTAAAAAAATATTCGAAGCTACCCGAAATACATTTCGAAAAGGCTTCTAAAAATTATTCGAAAAACATTTCGTACAACTACGCGAACAAACTGCTTAAAAAAATGTAATTTTTTTTAGAAAAAAAACTTCTCAAAAAGCTGTTTTAGAAAATGCTTGGCAGCTTAAAACTGCTTGTAAAACTGTTCAAAAAACAACTGAAAAGCTAGTGAAAAAACTGATCGATAAAACTGCTCGAATAAACAGCTAAAAAAACTGCTTGAGGAAAAGCTTCAAAAACTTCTTGTAGAAACAGTTCAAAGAAACTTCTCGAACAACTTCTAGAAAAAAAACTACTCGAAACTTGCTTGAAAAATAGCTGGAAAAATTACCGTTAACAATTCTCGAAAAACTCGATAAAACTACTCGAAAAAGTTTCTGAAAAAACATCGAATAAACTACACTGCTCGAAAAAAGCAGCTCAAAAGAACTGTTTGAAAAAAGATTGAAAGCTGCTAAAAAACGGCTCGGAAAACGATTCGAAAAACAGCTCGGAAAACTATTCGAAACACTACTCGAAAAACAGTTCAAACAACTGGTGAAGCAAAATGCGCAAAAAATCTACTCGAAAAATTTTAGAAAAAACTACTTGACAAACTGCTGAATAAAATTTCTGAAAAATTTCTTTAAAAAATTTTGTCAAGAATGCTTGAAAATCTATTCAAAAAAACTTTTGGAAAAGACAGATCGAAAATACACTGTGCTGTTTGTTCGAGCAAAACTGCTCGAAAAAACAGCTAAAAAATGGTTCGGAAAACTGTTCGAAAAGGTTGCACAAAAAAACTTCTCGAAGGGATTGTTCGAAGCGCTACTCGAAAAATAGTTCAAACAACTACTCGAAAAAAATTATCAAAGAAACTACTCGAAAAATTTCTAGAAAAAACTATTCTTAAACGCTTTTGGAAAAAACTTATGGACAACACTACTCGATGAAATCGCTCGAAAAAATTGCTCAAGAAAGTTTTGTTAAGGAGCATCGAAAACTGCTCGGAAAAACAGCTCAGGAAATGGCTCGGAAAACGGTTCCAAAAACGGTTCGGAAAACTATTCGAAAAACTGTTCGATAAAGCTACCCGAAAAAGCTGCTAGAAAAACCTGTTCAAATAATTGATCTAAACACTCATACAAAAAAAACAGTTCAAACAACTAATAGAACAAACTGCTCGAAGAAACTACTTGAAAAATTGCTGTAGAAATTAAACGAAAACCTACTCGAAAAAACTGCTCGGAAAAACTTCTTGAGAAATGTATCTACTTGAAAAAGATAACAATGCTCAAACATCTACTTGAAAAAGCTTCTGGAAAAATAATCAACAAAACTGCTCGAAAAAACAGCTCAAAAATGCTTGAGAAAAAGCTACGAAAAAACAGTAATCAGTTTTTGATCGAAAATACTACACAATAAAACAGCGAAAAAAACTGTTTGAAAAAAGCTTCGAAAACTACTCGAAAAAATCAGCTCAAAATATGGATCGGAAAACGGTTCCAAAAACAGTTCGGAAAAACTATTTGAAAAAGTTACCCGAAAACACTGCTCGAAGAGACTGTTAACAAAACTGCTCAAAACACTCACAGAAAAAACAGTTCAAACAACTAATGGAATTAACTGCTCGAAAACACTACTTGAAAAGTTGCTCTAGAAAATGATCGAAAACCTACTTGAAAACCTGCTCGAAAAACTTCTTGAGAAAATGCACCCACTCGAAAAACTTTTCGTCAACAATGCTACTCAAAAACGCTTCTGGAAAAAAAAACTTTCTACTGGTAAAACTGCTCGAAACTCAAAAACTGCTTGTAAAATTTGTCGAAAAACTGCTTCGAAAACAACTCGAAGAGACTACTTAAAAAGTTAATAAAAAAAAACTACTCAAAAAACCGTTCTAAAAAATGCTCAAAACCCTATTCGGAAAACTTCTCGGAAAAACTGTTTGAGAAAATGCGCGAAAAGCTACTCGAAATACCATTTGTCAACAATACTTGCAAAACTGCTAAAAAAAACTACTCAAAAAAGCTTCTGGAACAAACTACTTGATAAAACTGCTCGGAACTACTACTTGAAAGAAATCACAATGCTTGAAAAATTTCTCGAAAAACTGATTAGAAAACAGCTCGAAGAGACTACTCGAAAAAATTCAATAAAACTACTTAAAAAATGCTCAAAAACCTATTCGAACCTACTTCTCGGAAAAAACACTTGAAAAAATGTGCGGAAAGCTACTGGAAAAACTATTCGTCAACAATGCTTGCAAAACTGCTCGAAAGTTTCTAGAAAAAAACTATACTAATCGAAAGAACTCAAAAATTGCTACAAAAATTTCTCGAAAACTACTTGCAAAACAGCTCGAAGAGACTACTCGAAAAATTAAAAAAAAACGAAAAACTGCTGTGTAAAATGCTTGAAAATCTATTCGAAAAACTGCTAGTGAAAACGTGCGGAAAACTACTTAAAAATCCATTCGTCAACAATGCTTGCAAAACTGTTCGAAAAAACAGCTCAAAAAAGCTTCTGGAAAAACTGCCGGAAACTACTATTAAAACGAACTCGAAAACTATTTGAACAATTTCTCGAAAAACTTTTTGAAAAATAGCTCGAAGATACTACACGAAAAAATAAAAAAAACTGCTCGAAAAAAATAGCTTAAGAAAATGCGCAACAAGCTACTCGAAAAACTAATCGCCAAAGAAGCTTATAAAACTGCTCAATAACCTATTTAAAAAGCCTTCCAGATAAGAAACTGATCGAAAAAACTACTCAATAAAACTGTTCGAAACTACTACTTGAAAGAACTCGTAAACTGCTTGGAAAATTTCTCAAAAAACTGCTTGGAAAATGTCTCGAAAAACTGCTTGGAAGACAGCTCAAAAACCGGTTCTATTAAAAAAAAACTATTTGAAAGCTACACCAAATAACTACTCGAAGATACTTCAAAAAATTACTCGAAACACTACTCAAAAAACAATTCAAACAACTACTCGAACAAATACGAAAAAAAACTGATCGAAAAACCTTCTTGAACAAACAGCTAAAAAACTGCTTGTGAAAAAGTTTCCAAAAATTCTCGTAAAAAAAATTGTCGTCAAAAATGCTTGAAAAACTATTTTAAAAAACTGATCGAAAAAACACTGCACGGAAACGATACGCTATAGAAAAAGATTCGAAATTTGATTGAAAAAACAGTTCAAAAAATGGCTTCGAATTTTAGAAAAAGTTGCACGAAAAAAAACTCGAAGGGATTGTTAAAAAAAATTGCTCGAAGCACGATTCGAAAAACAGTTCAAACAACTACTCGAACAAAGTTCTCAAAAACTACTCGAATAAATTCAAGGAAAGATCTACTTGAAAATGCTTCTGAAAAAACCTAATCGAAAAAACTACCCGATAAAACTGCTCGAAATAACAACTCCAAAAACTGTGAGAGAAAGTTTCCAAAACTGCTCGGAATAACAGTTAATAATGGCTCGGAAAATGGTTTGGAAACAAGAGCTCGGAAAAGCTATTCGAGAAAACTGTTCGAAAAGGTTGAACGAAAAACTGTTCTAAAAATTTCTTAAAAAATACTACTCGAACAAGTTTTGGGAAAAAACATCGAATAAACTACTTGATAAAACTGCTCTAAAAACCACTCGAAAAAGAGTTCAAACAACTACTCGAGTAAAATGCTTAAAGAATCTACTTGCGAAATTTCTAGAAAAAACTACTCAAAGGAAATGCTGGAAAAATTTGTCGAAAAATTCGAAATGCTCGAAAGCTCATTGAGCTAAAAAGCTTTACTTAAACGCTTCTGAAAAAAACTGATCGAAAAAACTACACTACTTGAATAAACAGCTTAAAATAACTGCTTGAGAAAAAGCATTGAAAACTGCTAGAAAAAAAAACAGACCAAAAAAGGGCTCGAAAAACGGTTCGAAAAACAGTTCGGTAAAACTGTTCGAAAAAGTTACACGAAAAAACTTGTCGAAAGGATTGCTCAAAAAACTGCTCGAAACACTACTTGAAAAACAATCCAAACAACTGCTTGAACAAAATGCTCAGTTTTTTTGAGTTCGAAAAAGTTTCTGTAGAAGGTTAATCGAAAAAACTACTCGATAAAACTACTCGAAAAAACAGCTACATAAAATAAAAAAAATTTCGAAGCTGCTTGAGAAAACTATTTTAAAATATCTCGGAAAACGGTTCTAAAAACAGGTCCTAAAAACTATTCGAAAAAACTGTTCGAAAAAGTTGCACTAAAAACTTCTCTAAGCGACTGGTAGAAAAACGGTTTAAAGAGATTGTTCAAAAAATTGCTTAAAACAGTAGCAAAAACCAGTTCAAATAACTATTCGAACGCTCTAGAAAATATTCGAAAACCTACTCTAAAAACTGTGTGAGAAAATGCTTGGAAAGCTACTCAAAAGACTACTCGAACCAGCTTTTCGAAGAAACTACTCGATAAAACTACTCAAAAACAGCTAAACAGCTAGGGTAACACTACTCCAAAAAGAGTAAACAACTATTCTAGCAAAATGCAAAATACTCCATAAATTTATAGAGAAAACTACTCGAAAAATTGCTTGAAAAAACAATTCAAAGAAATTACGAGAAAAGTTTCTCGAAAAATTCCCATCAACAATGCTTGGAAAACAAATTCTTTGAGAAAAAGCTTCGATACCCGCTAAAAAACCAGCTCAAAAATTGGTTCGGAAAACGGTTTTAAAGCGAGCTAGAAAACCAGTTCAAACAACTTTTTTCTATAAAAAAAAACTACTCGAATAACTGCTCTAGAAAATGTTCGAACCCCTACTCTAAACCCTGCCTGAGAAAATGCTCGAAAAACTATTCGTCAACAAAGCTTGTAAAACAGCTCAAAAAACTACTCGAACAAGCTTTTAGAAAATAAACTGATCTGAAACTGTTTGAGTAAAACGATTCTAAAATTGCTTAAAAAGGCAGCTATAAATAGAAGACGGTTTGAACAACAGCTCGAAAAAACTATTAGAAATAGTTACACGAAAAAACTGCTCAACAACTGCTGGAAACACTATGCGAATCTACTATTTTATAAAACTGCTCGAAAAAAAAACACAAAAACAATTCTATTCCAAAAAAAAAATGTTTGAAAAAGCTACACAAAAAAAAACTTCCAAAAAACAGTTCAAACAACACGAAGAAACTGCTAGAGAATTTCTAGAAACTAGAATTTCGAAAAATTGTCGTCTACAAGTGGCTCAAGAAAATTGCTCAGGAAACTGCATCAAAAAATACTCGAAGAACTGCTTGTAAAAACGGCATAAAAACGGTTCGAAAAAAGAACTTAAAATAACAGCCCGACAAACACCGTTTTCAAAAACTACTTGAAAAAAAAAACAGCCTAAACATGACTAGAAAAACCGGTCCGAAGAACTGTTATAAGAAATTGCTCAAAGAGATGGCTAGAAAACGGCTCGAAAGACTATCCGTCGAACCGTTCACACAATTACTCGGAAATCTGCCAAGAAAAGGTATAAAAAAACTTATCGCAAAAACAACTGAAAAACTCATTAAAAAACTGTTTGAAAACTGATGGAGAAAATGCTCCCAAACCTGCTTTAAAAAACTACTCGAAAAATACGTCAACAAAAATTACAATGTTTTTGAAAAAAAAAACTGCACGAAGTATCCAAAAAACTGCTCGAAAAACTACTTGAGAAAATGCTTGTAAAACTATTCGGAAGATCACATTCGGACTCTCCTACTTTAGATTTCCTCTGTTGAACGAACATCATTTTGAAATTTCGATTCACGTTTCGTCTTCAACTTATCAGTGCATTAGCAGTTCATGCAGTTCATCTTGAACTGCTAATACACTGATAAGTCGAAGTGAATAAAAGTAAAAACTGTTCAGTGAATTCAACGCAAGCCGGGTTTCACAACAAACCCTACGACTAAACGATCATTAATATAACCAAATGTAATGGATTCTACACTTCACCTTTGTTCTAGCAGCAGCTCCACAAACTCAAGAGCACACGCAACGCGAAGCACACAAAGCGAAATTTTCCGACCACTTACTCTTTTCATCGATTATTAGCTTTATTCCCGTATCGCATCGGAAACGGTTCCGCGGGGCGCCTGAAAAGCCTGAATCGTTGTGTTTGTAGTTACTGTGCACCACCGGATTTATTATTTCACAGCCGAGTTCCGTTCAATCGGATTATGGGTAATTGAAAAATGGTCTACCATAGTTACGATGATGGTGGTGGTGGTGGTGCATCACTGGAAAATAATACTCCGCAGTGTGCGATGGATTGTTACCGAATGTGTTGGTTTATTTTTCGCCGGTGTTCAATTCCTGGAAGCTCTCTCGGTTTTTGGAATACCGAACCAACTTACCAGGTAAAGCCTTACCGTGTTGGATCTGTTTCAAATTGTAAACGGATTAGGAAATTTGCTCGTTATCCTATGCTGATGATCATAAAAACTGTTTGCAGGTGCAATGCAATCAATTAGTATTTGTTACCATAACAACTGCAATGTAGCAAAAGTTTTAGAGGAGCTAACTAGAAATATAAATCTGCAGAAACGGCAAACTAAGCACAATTTCTGTAATAAAAGATAAATTCTATTGCGGAAACAGCAAAGTGAGTAACAATAATAATCGAAACATAAAAGTAAAAAAAAAAAATATGACAATATACAAAACAGGTCGTCATGGCTACAACAAGTAAAGCGAAATTTGAAAATATATCCAAACAATTATGCCAAAATAAGATCAATTTCAGTTTTCAGAATAAGTTTTTTATACCGAAGGACTCAATCTTCTCGCCGTTAGCTAGCACGACTTATAGTAGGATAGTTTATTTCAAAGTCGTTTTTTACAGTCGAATGAAATTATATAATTCCGAGCGACAACCCAACCCGAGTTTCGTCTCTCAGCCGAATCGTCCACGGCGGCCACAAAAAATGTCGTCATTTGAAAATAACTTATTCTTTCGCATGATAAATGTCCGAACTTGACGACGAATCCATTTGCAACTTCTGCTCGTAAACAGTAGAGGAAAGATAACCTCGAATGGTGATGGCTGACAGTTATTCGGAATGTAGAACAAAAGAAAAAACAACGGATAGAAAAAGAAAACAGCCCTCCGACCTGCAGTGCTCTGTGCATTAATTTCAGTAAGTGCTGAGCAATTTGTCCGACGGCCGTGCTGCTGTCCGTCGGTCATCTCCTGTGTCGTATTCAGCCGAAGACGATCACGTCGCTGCTTTGTGTGTGTGTGTGTGCGCGCGAATGGTTGTTCGCGGTTGGTAAAGTTAATTAAAAACAGATCAAAACCAGCAGCAAGCTGCTTGAGTCAGCATGTAGTCGGTTTCTTTTACTATTTTTTATTTAATTTTTTTTTTCATAAACCAACGAACTGATCGTGACAGTTCCGTAAAATTTGTGCTGCTGCAAAAAAAAAAGACAAACGAACAACCCCAGCGAACAGGACGAGAACATATCAAGTCGGGTCGGATTTATAATCGTCACCGGATCTGAATATCGTCGACATAATAATGCTGTAATTTTGGATTATAGTAGGGATAATAAAAGCTTGTTATGCGATGTCATCTGGCTGCTCGTGGCGGCTCCACGTCTTCGTAGCATCCGCGGGAGTTGAAGGTCGTTTTTTTGTGTATCGGAGCGAAGATCTTTTGCTTCGGGAAGTTGAGAAAATTAGTCTCATCATGGAATGATGAAATTTCGTCAGAGTGGTGAGGATATATTTTAATTAGACGTAGTGTGATATTGTATTCAGTCATTATAGTCTTCAGCTTTCTGAAGATATCGTATCGACGTTCAAGGCTAGACTTTCACATTTGTTAGATTGTCATAACATAACGGTTAAAACATGGTTTTTACAGTTAACTAAGGGATTTTGTTACCGCAAGGTTTGTGCTAAATGCACATAGCAGTTGAAAACAAATTGCTGTCTTCGTTGCAAAGTGATGCGGTTGCATTGCTCCGAATTCTTCTACTGTACCAATGATACGAAATAAGTTTAATAAAAAATTCCTATCAAAAAGCATATCGTTTTTCGTTTTTTGTCTTTAGTTTTCATTTGATATTATTTTCACATCTGATATCATATCAGTAAATTTTGTCACGCGACGCCACTAAGAAAAAAATTTAAAAAATATTTCAAAAACACCGTAACAAAATAACAACAAATTATCCACTTGAATTCAAGCTGTTGTTGTTTTCAATCTTACTTAGGAAGGGTACTTTGTTTACTTCTAATGAACTTAGCGAAGTACTCAAAAAAAAGAGCAACAAATTCAAAATTACCGTAGCTAGTAGTTTGCAACTTGTTAGCAACAAACTTTCCACTGGGTTTCGATATGTTTTCAAGTATGTTTGGGAGGGGTGCTTCGTCAATTTCATATAAAAAAAATTAAAAAAATGCGTAACACATTAAAATTACTGTAACTAATTAGCAACTTATTAGCAAAACATAATACATTGGGTTGTGATTTATTTTCATGCTTATGTGATAGAGGTGCTTCGATACCTTCGTATGAACTTAACGAATAGCTTCAGAAAATTTAACAACAAATTCAAAATTACCGCAACTAAATAGTAACATATTAGCAACAAACTTTCGACTGAGTTTCGATATGTTTTCAAGTATATTTGAGAGAGGTGCTTCGTCAACTTCATTAAAAATTAGCGAAGTACTACATAAATATTTAAAAATGAGTAACAAATTCATAATTACCGTAACTAATTAGAAACTTATTAGCAACAAACCATCTACTGGGTTTCGATATGTTTTCAAGTTTACTTGGAAGGGGTTCTTCGTTAACTTCATATGAACATAACGAAGTACTTGAGCAACAAGATCAAAATTACCGTAACTAGTTTGCAACATATTAGCAACAAACTTTCTACTGGGTTTCGATATTTTTGCAAGCATATTTGGGAGGGGTGCTCCGTCAACTTCATATAAAATTAGCTGAGTACTCAAAAAAAAGTTAAAACAATTGAGCAACAAATTATTCACCTATTTGCGTGACCATCGGCGAGCGGTACCTCGCTAAGTTCATTATTTCTATTCAATTTAGCTTTCAAGAATAGTTTAATCTGGAAGAAGTATTTTACTTCTTTCGTGTTATTTCCAGTTCTTCAATACTATAGGTTATGGTGAGCTCAATTCATACGCGTTCCTCATCGCTCATTGTGGTGATTCGTTAGCGAAGCTTGCATCGAAAGTGTTTCGCTTAGTTGGTTGTAGTTTTGCTTTATTTCGCACGCTTCTTTCGCTAACTTAAGTTTTAATTTCAGTTTTCTGAAAGGCTTAGCACGTCTAGATCAGTGGTGCCCAAACTTTTTTGTTCGAATGCCAATGTTGAATGTATTATTCATTCTACTGCCCACCAAGTTGAAAAATTTAATTTTAAAATTCTTTGGCGATTGGTTTATCATTTTTCAATTACCTTGAGATTCAAATATTAAATAGATCAAAATGGTACCAAAAATAATTTTCTTCCCAATCCTACATGGTAAAAAATAAATGTTAATTCAAGATCCGTTGGGTAAGCAAAAAAAAAAGTCAATAGAGACACAACAAAATCTCATATATGAAATTCCTTCAAACAATTTTCAAAAAAATCGAAATTTTTATTTTTCGTAAATTGCTAGAAAATACCGCAATTACAGGGCGATAAGTGTTAACGCTTTCAAACCGTCTTATAAAATGACGATACAAAGTTGGTACGCGCCGGTACGTGCTGGCACGGAAGAAGAAAACACAACACGCCTTTACAAACGATGCACACTGCGTGCCTCGATCAATTTTGTACACGCCCAACACCGATGCTGATTACTTACCCATTTTCCTCAGATATGGCGTGACTGATTTTCACAAACTTAGGTTGCAATCAAGAGCCTTATGGTTTCATACAAAGCATTAGAAGCATCATCCGGAAACAACCTTTTCGTTCCGGAATCACTGGCCTCAAAAGATTGTCAAATTAATTCCGACTATCCTGGCTCCCGATTTCCGATGCCGGAAGCACCTATTTTTGTGTTGAATAACTCCAAAATTAAACTCAGACTATTATAATAGTCTAATCTGGAAGAAGTATTTTGTTCAAATTTCGTCCTGGCCTCATCAGTGCGTACCTTGCGGCTCAATATAAACTGCTATGCACTGATGAGTCAAAGACGAAACGTAAAATCAATTTGAAAATGGGTATGTGCACCTAGCTTAAATTTGTGGATAAAAAAGTAAACTTTTTTCCCTTGAAATTACCAATCTTTGACTTCTTTCGTCTTAATTCTAGCTCTTCAATACTATAGGTTATGGTGAGCTCAATTGATACGCGTTCCTCATCTTTCATGGTGGTGATTCGTTAGCGAAGCTTTCATTTAATGGTGTTTTGCTTAGTTTGTTGTAGTTTGCTTTATACCACACGCTCCTTTTACTAACTTAAGCTTCAGTCCCGGGTCTAACAAAGAAAAAGTCGATTATTCTTCAATATAATCTTCATAGCGATACACTTGACCCATCGATCCTCCAATATTTTGAGGCCATTTGAAAAAAAAATTGTCAAGACCTTCAAAATAGGCTTCCGTGTCTGCAATGACCTCAGCATTCGACGAAAATTTCTTTCACTGGGAAAACTTTTTCTGGTTTGAAAATAGATAATAGTCGCTGGGGGCCAGGTCTGGAGAATAAGGGGGATGATAGATCAATCCGTGCCGCAAATCATTTATTTTCGTGGTTGTTGCTCGATGAAAACTAGAACTCGTCTGACACCAATCAGCTGTTATTCAAACACTAGTGTCATGAAATTTGGTATTGGGCCATCTGGAGGCTTGTTCACAACAAAAATTTACACGGTTCAAAGCTATTCATGTCTTTTCTGTTAGAGGCCCAGGATAATTTTTTTATTCTAGTTCCGACCATAGCCAATTCTACACAGAATATGAAGCTGTTAAGCTTTTTGCTTTCTGATGATTGATTACCTATAAATGATGAAAAATAAAAAGAAGAAAAAACTTATGAACTTTAATATATGAATTTTTATCAGTAAAAAGTGCAATTTTGAAACATTGTTTAAACAATACGTGGAATTTTTTAAAAGAAACACGTTTTTTGGAGGAACCTGACCGGAGAAAGGCTTGATAAGTTTTTTTGCTTGCGAAATTGGATCACAGGGTATTGCTCAGTTCAATCAAATAGAAATTTTTTTTCTGAAAGGAAATTTTCTGAGTATTGTTTCATCACATCCACAGTAACTTAGTTGGCAGAAAGATTTCCCGGATTGAAGTAGGTTGAGAATTTATAACTGTGAGTTTTTGGATTTCGTTCGTTTTCAATCGGGTCTTTTCGTTGGGTAAAAATAAGACAAAATAATAGCTAATGGTGATAAAGATGGGCATAATTGTGTTTATTATTTTTGTTAGTATTTGGTTCTACGATTGTTAGCAAAGCTCGCAAATCCTCCCACATATTTAAGCGATATCTTAGTTGGATAACCAAAACTACATTGAATCTTCCTTCGACAGGATATGAAGAAGGAATCGCGTCTTGTGGTTGTAAATTTGTTTTTTTTTAATTTGCAAACGGATTTAAGCAGAGTAACGGTCAAAATTTTGCTTGTGCATCAAGAAAATTCATACTATTCGCTCTCAAAGTTATCGAGATTGATGAATGAGGCCAAATTAACTGTTACTAATGCAGTAAAAATATTCATCTGTTACAAGCGAAACCCCAACTTCTCCATCGAAGAAATGTAGTCTACAATCGTTCATCGAACTAAATAGCTAGCAGGACTGTCGACTTACAAGAAATTGTTGACTATGATTTGTGCGATAAGCGAATGAAGTCGGTCACTCACTCATTCTCATTTGAAAAAATTTTGATCCTACCACCACTGAAGTTTCCATCTCCTGACTTTCGTTTTCTTTCTCAGAGATCTTACAAGAATTGAATGATTCACTATTCACATCATTCTTGCACCTAATGGATTGCCTTGATCCTGGATTGTAATAATCAAGTACTGAAAAGTTTCCCGCGTGTTAAACTTGTTATAAATACATTTGCCAAGAGCCTTTCCCAGAAAGATGGTGACGCCCCCTATTTTCGACTCATTGTCAACCTGTTGATAATTTTGAATTTACTGCCCACTAAAATTAATCTAGTGCCCACTGGTGGGCTTTAGGGAACTACTTCGGGAATCACTGGCATAGATGGTGGTTTGCCAAATTTGTCCGCGTCCTTTGTCTTTTTTTCGATTTTATTTGTAAGCAATAAAATTGTTCCACTAGAACAATATGCGTAGTTTTATTGATCTATCAAGCATATCCTCTGTCTAAATATGCTGTTTTGATTCTTCATATTATATAGTCTGAGCAAGTCTCGAATCCTTCGAATGGCTAAATCTGAGTTATTCTTGATTGAAACGTTTTGGTTGTTTTAGATATTTTTAGTTCAAATAGTTGACCTGTCTGGTTATCCACTGTGGATCAGGGTCATTTCGCCGAAAGCCATTTTGCTGAAAGCCGTTTCGTCGAAAGTCATTTCGCGCGAAAGCCTTTTCACCGAAAGGGTCATTTCGACGATTCCTGAAATTGTCTTAATATTATAATTGGAATTGATTTAAAATAAATACAAATGAAAGATAATACGTTAACGCCCGTTTTGTTGACCTATTCGGCGAAATGGCGTTCGGCAAAACGACTTTCGGCGAAATGACCCGCACCCATCCACAGTGATAGTCAGATATGAGCTAGGAGATTGGACAAGACAAGTTCAAAATTTGTCTTGGAGCGGTTAGGATGAGAGTAGTTTCAGGTGCAATAATTAAATGCGAAAATAATCAAATATAAATTTCGAATAAGCCAACTATCGACTTTTTTTATTATTTTCATAGAACCGCTTTTTACGACTAATTGATTTTTAAATAAAATAACTGCATATTGCTCTCTCGGTAACCGGCTGCCTAGAGATTGAGGAACACAAACTATATGATTAATAACTAACATTTTGTCAGAAATTTACCAAAGCATTTCGACTGTTTCAAATCAGACGCCTACTATAAATAAGCTGGTTTGTTTTTATTTGGTGGATAATTTCTTGGTATTTAACATTTAAATATGATTTCGGGCTTATGGCAACCACGACTGTTTTTCACAAAGGTCATTATGGAGGTCTAATTTTCGATAACCTTTTCAATCATTTGAGGCCGTATTTCATCAATGACACGTTGAATATTGGTTTCCAAAGCATTAATCACACAAAAAATAATCGAGTGGCGTCAAATCACGTGCCGGAAACTGATAGAAACTGAAAATAAACGTCTCCTCGTCGTATTAAAATTACCTTATCTTACAGCCTTACTACTCGAGTAATGCAAAAACCCAGTCACAGAATGTTTGTTAGTTCGTGCTCGTACAGAATCATGAAACCACAGCAAAACAAAATGACGCAGGAAAACTTTCCTTTTTTTTTCCCGTTAGAAGCTGGAGCAGGAGCTTTTCAAAAAGTCTTCGCAGTTCTGCAGCACGCAGCTCATCCAACAGCTCCCGTGAGAAACTGTTTTACGGACCATAAAAAACGATGAACAAAATCGTCGAACTTCCTCCGTCCTTCCGTCCACAAACGCCCACACCCCACCGAGCTTTGCTGTTGGCCCATCGGCCGGGAAAACGATGAACCTCGAATGTGTGATTGTTACAACACCTGCCCGATAAAAACGAAGACAAAGAGAGACACCACGGATAGAACAAAATTCCTGCTGGTTCACAATTCGCGCACGGGAACTGGGGGTGCTGCCGGTGGTGGTGAAGCCGATAATGGACACCTTCCTGAGGACTAGAGAGCAGAAAAATGCCGTTCGGCACCGGTGCAAAACAAAAACGAACCATTTCCTGCATCCGGGGGCTGAGGATCAAACAAAACAATAGCCGAAAAAAAAGAAGACATCTCCCAGACCGAAAACAGATCCCAGGAAAGACATTATATATGCTTTATTTGCATATTGTCTTAGATCTTCGGGAAAAAAAGAAAATGTTTTTTCGAGACGAAGAGGCCCTTTTTGAAAGCTAGATAAATGGCTGAAAGCAACCCATTCGAGTTTGATTTGAATTTCAGACTAGATACTCAAAGTTGTAATCAGATTGCCAATGATGGAGATGTAAAAGGATGCTGTTGAAAGACGGTTGAGATACTTGATTTTTAAGGAAACTTTTTCAAACCGATCCAAAAGGAGGGCCCTCGAGAAGGCCACTTGGCTGGGGCGAAGGTTGCAGTAAGGGACTGAAAGTAGGTACTCGGTGTGGGAATTGGATCATGTACTACAAATTTGCAGGTGAATGAGGCTTTATTTGGTATAGCAATATTTTAATGCTGGAATTTGAAAAATTGTCATCACTAGTGCACAAAAGCACAGTTTAAAAATCACTCGTAGAAACTATTATTAGATTTTGAATTGTCATCAATCCAATTGTTTTGAAAAAATTTAAATTTTTGAAATATTGGGATTGGAATTCTGGAATACTTGGGATTCTCAGGATATCAGGATTATCGGAATTCTAGAGATTACCGTGATTTTTAGGCATTATCGAATTTGTCGGAATTCTTTGGATTTTCGTGATATTTGTTATACTTGGAATTCTCAGTATTCCTGAGATTCTTATGTTGGAATTGGGGATTCTCGGTCTTATTATGAAATGCTCGGGATTTGGGGAACTGTCGGGATTGCGAGAATATCGGGATTTTAGAATTTCTGGGGTTTGTCTGGATTCTTGGGATTTCTATGACTCTTATACATGGGATTCCCAGGGTTCATGAGATTCTTGGGTTAATTGACATTCTCGTGATCTCTTATTGAGTTTCTCGGTATTGTCGTGATGGTCGGGATTGTTTGAATTCTTCGAATTCTCGGAAGTTGGGATTTTTGGGATTCTTGGGATACTCGGTATTGTTGTAAATGTCAGGATTGTCGGAGCTCTCAGGATGTCGGGACTATCGAATTTGTCGAAATCGGAGTACTTGGGACTCTCAAGATTGTCGGGATTTTCGGAATTCTTTCCCTCTCCGATTATCGGGATTCTCGGCATTGTTGGAATAATCTAATTTGTCAAAATTCTTTGGATTGTCGTGTTATTTAGTTTTCTCAGTAATCTTGAGATTCTTGCGATATTTGAGATCCTTGCGATTCGCGGGAATTTCGGAACTATCGGAGGTGTCGGGATTGTCGGATTTCTAAAATTCCAGATTGTTGGGATTCTTTGAATTTTCGAGATTCTAAGGATATTCAGATTCGGGCGGGTAATGAGATTTTCGGTACCGTCGACATGATCGAGATCGTTGGATTCTCGGGATTCTTGGGAATTCGGAAAGATTTTCGGAATTCTCGGTACTATGACGATTATGGAGTATATCTAAGTTTTGGAAACTCTAGAGATATTCTCGGGATTGATGGAACAATCGGGGTTGTCAAAGTTTTCGGGATTGTCGGAGTTTTCAGGACTGTCGGAATTCTCGGTATTGTAGGTATCGTCGGGATTCTCAGTATTCTTGAGATTCTTTTGATTCTTGGGATTATAGAGATTATTGAGAAGCTTAGGAATTCTTGGAATTGCGGGATTGTCGAGGCTTTTGTAATTTTCGAGACTTTTGGGGTTCTCGAAATTCTCTGGTTTGTCGAAATTCTTCTGATTCTTAGGACTCTTGGAGTTCTCAAGATATTTGGGATTCTCGGTATTGTCCAGATTGTCTGAACTTTCATAATTGTCTGGATTATTGGAATTTCCGGCCTGTCGAAATTGCTGGCATCGTGTTTGTCGGAATTTTTGGGACTCTTGGAATTCTCAGTATTCTTGAGACTATATGGATATTTGAGATTCTTGGGGATTGTCGGAATTTTTGAGATTCTCGGGAAGTGTCGCAATTCTACAAAATCCTGAAATTGTCGGTATTCTTAGTGTGATCAAGATTGTCAGGGGATTATTGAAATAATAAGAATTGTTGGAGTTTCTGGGATTTTGGGAATTCTTGTCATTTTTGGAACTCTTGAGAGCGTCGTGATTGGCGAAATCGTCGAGAATGTCTGGTTTATCGGAGTTGTCGAGGTAATCAAGCTTGTTCGAAATTTTTTTAAATTATCGCGATTGTGGAAATTCTCGAAATTTTTGAAATTCTCGAGATTTTTGCGATTGTCGGAAATTTCGGAACAGTGGAACAGTAAAGATTATCGGAATTGTGAATTCTCTCACCTTTGTGACTATCGGAATTTTGTTGGAATCCTCGAGAGTGTCGGAATGCTATAAATTCTCGGAATCGTCGAGATTCATGAGATTCTGAAGCTCTTGAGAAAAACGGATTTGTTGGGATTGTAAGAATTGTAGGAATTCTAGAGAATGTCAGAATTCTAGAAGTTCTCAGAATTTTCGAGAATCATTGGATTCTTGAAAATTTTGAGAAAATCCGGTTTGTCGGGATTGTCGAAATGCTCGAGAGTGTCGGAATTCTAGAAATTCTCGGAATTGTCGAGATTCATGGGATTCTTGAAACTCTTGGAAAATTGAGAAAATCGGGTTTGTCGGGATTCTCAGAATTGTCGGAATTCTCGAGTGTGTCGGAATTCTAGAAATTGTCAAGATTCATGGGATTCTTGAAACTCTTGAGAAAATCGAGTTTGTGGGAATTGTCATAATTGTCGGAATTCTCGAGAGTGTCGGAATTCTAGAAATTCACGGAATTGTCGAGATTCATGGGATTCTTGAAATTCTTGGAAGATCGGGTTTGGCAGGTTTGTCGGGATTGTCAAGATTATCGAGTTAGTCGGAATTGTTAGGATTCCCGGGAATGTTGGAGCTCTAGAAATTCTCGGAATTGACGGGATTCTTGGCACTCTTGGGATTCAATTATGGTTGTTTGTTGATTTTTTTCGGTTGGGATTCTTGGGATGGTCGGGATTGTTGGAATTGTTTAACTTGCTGGGATTTTATGAAATCTTGAGATATTTGGGATTGTCATGATTTATCATGTCATTGGCATAGATTCTTGGGATTGTC
This sequence comes from Malaya genurostris, assembly GCF_030247185.1. NCBI lineage: Eukaryota > Metazoa > Arthropoda > Insecta > Diptera > Culicidae > Malaya > Malaya genurostris. The sequence continues at coordinate 33,583,445 of NC_080570.1, forward strand.
ATGATTATTGGAATTTTATTGAATTTTTGCGATTTTCGGGATTGTCAAGGTTATTGAGTTTGCGGCGATTGTTCCGACTATCTGAATAGTAGGAATTTTAGAGATTCAGGGGACTTTCTTGGAGTTCTCTGGATATATGAGCTTCTTGGGATTCTCGAAACTGTCGGGATTGTGAGTATTTTTGGAATTATCAAGATACTTGGAATTCTCACTATTCTCGGGATTTTCAAGATTCATGGGATATCTGAGATTCTCGGGATTCTCGGGATTGTCGAGAATGTCGGGAATCTTTTGAATCTTTGGATTTTCGGAATTGTCTGAATTTCCGGAATTTTCGGGATTGTCGAAAGTCTTGAAATTTTGACGATTTTTGGGATTCTTGTGGTTCTTGAAACTCTCAAGAATCTTGAGATTATTTGTTTTTTTTTTTTGGATTCGATATTCGGGATCGTTGAAATTTCTTAGATTCTTAGGATTTTCGGAACTCTCGTGATTGTTGTGATTGTGAGAATTGTCGAGATTGGTGGGTTTATCAAAATTGTCGGAATTGTTGAGTTTGTCGGGATAGTTGGGATTCTTGGATCTTCTAGGATTTTCGGAATTATCCGGATTGTCGGAAATTTCGGAATTATCCGGATTGTCGGAAATTTCGGGACCAACTTGGATTTCTTGGGATTCATGGGACTCTTAAGGTTTTAGGGGTTGTCGGGGGTGATCGAGACTATAAGGGTGGTCGTTATTATCGAGTTTTTCGGAACTCGTGGGATTCTCGAAATTCTCAGTGTTCTTGAACATCTTGGAATATTTGCGATTCGTAGGATTGTCGAGATTACTCCTACAAACCAGTTGTCGTATGTTCGACTCCGGCCTGGAAGGATTCTTATTGTCAGTAGGATCCTAGCACTAGACATGCAATGGTTCCGTACGCTAAGAATCGGCTGCGTAGTTTGTTGAAACAGAAGGTCAAATTCCACGAAAAGAATGTCAAGGCTTGGGTATAGTCGAGATTTTAGGGGTACTCGGAATTTTCGGCTTAGTCGGAATTCTTTAAATTCTCTAGACAAACCCGATTTTCTCAAGAGTTTCAAGAATCTAATGAATCTAAAAAATTCTGAGAATTTCTAGAATTCCGACACTCGGGAATTCCGACGATTCTGGCAATCCCGACAAACCCGATTTTCTTAAGAGTTTCAAGAATCCCATGAATCTCGACAATTCCGAAAATTTCTAGAATTCCGTCACTCTTGGGATTCTTAGTATTCTTGAGATTCTTAAGATATTGAGGATTCTTGAAAATCTTGATTTTGTCCAAATTGTTAATAAGCGGATGATCAGTTCCATAACGTCGATATTTGTAGTCATTCAAGTAAGGGGTTTGGTAGCTCTTGGACTACTTTCATTTTTTACGTTTGAGCCGACGGCAAAAAAGTGACTACAATCTGTTAGTGGCCAATATGCTGTCAGTTTGCTTCGTTCCTTCGGCACGTCGGGAAGGGCATTGCATTTTGGTGCAAACAAGTGATATTTGTAAACAGCAATTACTTTACGTCTGCTAAGCGGATTATGCTGATCTACGAGGTGGCATTGGCATTCCAACATAATCTGCTTATGCACTGATGTGTCGAAGGCGAAACACAAACAAATCATCGGTATTGGCGCTCTTCCAATAAATTCTGGTGACAATTGATTCTTAACCATAGTGACTATCATGCTGTCAAAATCTTTCATTAGAATTGAAATGGTATTAATGCCAAGTGTAAGAAAAACGGTGTTTCTGTAATGCATTGGAAGATGGCATTTTGGTCAAGTGTTGCTTCAGAAAATATATATTTTGCGGTGAAGTTCAACTTTTCGAAGAAATGTTCCATCAGCTTCTGAGAAAAACTACAATAAATACTTGATGTCATTTTGCATTGAAGATGCAGGAATATATTCCTTTGAAACGTCGGCCTTTGACGCAATAAAATCGTGAAGCTTGACGGAGAAGCTATCGTTCAATAAATTAATTTCGAAGAACATCTTCTTGAGCTCATGTCACGTGAATTTGCTTGATCATGTCACGTGAATTTGCTACAATGAAAATCAATACCGCGTGATCAAAATAAACATGCCCTTTAAGTAAATGCACAATTGAAAACTAGCATAACTAATTCCTTCGCCGTTTTTTTCTCTCTTCTATTCCTCCCGATAGGCTCTATTGCACACGCATGACGTGGTAGCTAGAGAAGTATACGGCGAGGAAGCTCTACGGGTAACACCACCACCGATCGCACCCTACCTGAATGGAGGCAACGACGACATCGACAACGGCGACGCCGCCGACCAGCAGCACGTCACGCGTGTCCGGCTGGTGCAGTTCCAGAAGAACACCGACGAACCGATGGTGAGTAACCAAACAATTAACCAACAGTCCAGTCCGTTCGGGGACATGTTTACTCACGCGACAATCTAATTTCAGGGCATAACGTTGAAGATGACCGAGGACGGTCGGTGCATCGTCGCCCGGATCATGCACGGTGGCATGATTCACCGGCAGGCCACGCTGCACGTCGGCGACGAAATCCGTGAAATCAACGGCCAACCGGTACAGCACCAGACCGTCAGTCAATTACAGCGAATGCTGCGGGATGCACGCGGATCCGTTACGTTCAAGATAGTTCCTTCATATAGAAGTGCCCCACCACCGGTTGAGGTAAGTACGGCCCTGGCCCAGGGCCGATGGGACGAACCCGGCACTAAACGAACCACAAAAGGTTGATGAGATTATCTTTGATTACGGACTGGGAGTTTTCTTCGTCCCGCAAGAAGCTCGTTGTTCCTTTCGCCAACACACAAGTGCATTATCATTCCTCGAAGGGGTTTGCTATCACAACGAATCAGGAAAATTCAATGCCGGATGAGGTTGTGGTCGTTTTTTTTCCCTATCTATCCAACCATCTATCGCCAAGTCAACTGGATTTTCAAGAATCTCTGCCTGAGGCTTGGTGTGCAAAATTCCATTCAATTTCTCTCCAATCTCCAATGTTGAAGACCAAACCAGTAGCCTCCAGAGGGTGTGTGCATCTTGCACTGCAAATTCGCTACAATTTGTTGGTGTCAGATTTTGCCGGAAGATAAATATAACTCCGTTAAATTTTCCAGCACGGCAGCGTCGGTTCAGTCAATTCTCCTCCCTTTGGAGTGTGCCAAGCATTCGAACGTTCTTCGAACCCATAGAAAAAACCCCGATACAAATTGATTACACTTTCTTCGATTCAAAGCTTCCACCCAAAACATGATTCAGGTCGCCCTTCTTGGCACCGACATCCGAAGATCCGAGCGCCCGATGTTGATGCTTTAACTTTCACAATTAGTAGAGCCTTTTCAAAAGAAAGTAATTTCAGCTGGTTTCAGAAGAAGAAGAAGGTCATCGCTTATTTAATCTAGCTCGAAAAACGAAAAAAAAACCGAAACGGTTTGCAAGTGAATTCCTTTTTGTCTGGTAGTTTATAAATGACTTATCGAAGCGGTTCGACGGGAACAGCTTCGGATTCGCATCCTGAAGGTGAGGTTATCTAATGGGATCTCTATTTTAATCTTCCTTTCGACTCTCAATGACGGCACTCGTTCGTGATAACGTTGGTTTGGGAAAACCGTGCAGCTGTTCAGGATAAGACCGGCGCCCGTTTTAGTAAGTATTTTTGTCGACTCTTGAACGAACTGTGGGAAATTCGAGGCATCTAAATTGTTCGATACGAAATTGATTTTCATTCATTTTTTCGGTTTTTGTTTTGTTTTGTTCGGAATATTGGATTCAGATCACTTACAGTGGACATTTATCATTGACTGTTCGCCCGATTGCTCTGCATGGTTATTATTTATGTATCGATACTTTCCATCATTAATCAGTAGATCTTATTTGTTTTTATTATCAAAAACACTAATTCATTTATTGTACCCGAGTCTCGTCATGGAAAGCAAAATTACGTTTGTATAAAACAGAAAAACAAAGTTGGCGGTGCGTAAAGTAAATTTCGCCTAAGGTGACCGTGGATAGAAGCCAAGAAAAATAAGTGTAAAAGTATTACTGAAACAATACTTTTTCATATAGTAATAGCATTGGTGAGTAGAAAGGAATGAAATAATAATATTTGTGTGCTGAAAGGAATACAGGTGCAAGAACAAATGCCATAGGTGCAAGAACAAATGATTGTGCCATAGAAGATAGTTTACTGTTTGATCTCGCTTGGTTCTTGACATTTTTCTTACATCACAAACTAAAAATAAAGCTGTTACATTGATGGATTAAGTATAGTAACACGAAATCAGAACAAACTCTGTTGCAATGGCTTTTTATATTAATTTTAATGTTTGAATATGAAGCTCCCATATTCTACATTTTCCATTTTGTCGACAACATCATCGTTTTCGGATAGGAAAGCAACCTCACCCAGAGAACAGTAAAGCTGCACTTGATGAGAGGGCTTGATGACAAATTGGCTGTTTGCTCTGAAAAGATTTATCATGCAAATTTGATGATATAATTTCATATATTGACGAAAATATTTTAGAACCTTACCTATTGATATCAAATTATTGGATCCAGTACAGTTTTCAAATTCCGTGGTATTGTTTTGAACCGACACTTCTGGCAGTTCTTCCACTGTTTGAACTGATAAGTCCTAAAACACACTCTATCAACGTATTCCATCTATTTTTCTATTGATTTTTGCAATAAGCGCTCACATTTCCTCTTTTTAGATGGACGAGGCATTTCGAAAGGATTGCAATACTTGAACTGTTTGTTTATTTTTTGCATTCCATAGCGACGGTAAATAAGACAACAGGGTCGCGGATAACTTGGAGGGGAAGCAATGTTTGAAATGGAAATAAGGGAAATGTTATAGTTTTAAAAAGTTTTGAAATTTTGGATGGTAACGTACGAAAGTAGTTTTGATCCGTAATTTTAACTATATCAATGTGCGACTAATTGAAAATAATGCAATTTTTAGTGCATTGCAAGGTTTTTTTTTTCTCTAATTATGTATGGCATCACTGCCAATATAAAAGGGTGGTATTACCAATACTAAAGCAGGCCGGCAAACTTTTCATCGTGGATTTTTGGAAATTTTCAAAACCAGAACTGTGAGTTATGCAAAGGTTTTATAATATAATGTTTAGATCAGAGGATAAGTTTACCGGTGAAGAACAACTCAAAAGTGTTTCCTAAAGCTTACTTATGTCACAGAGCTATAAACAGCAGTTGAAATCTTGAGGTTAGTGAAAAATAATAACATTCTAAGAAGAAACCTTCTAATGAAGGTCCGAAAAAGTTTTGCACAAATCATTCTTCAGAGTTGATAGTTTATTGTAAACAACTCGTTCGGACCTAACAGAAGTAAAGAAACCTAGCTTTGAGTATACCGGGCAAACGAGGCGATTACAGGTTTGTATGCAAGAGGCCGCCGCTTCCGACGGCGGGTGGGCGGCCAACTCAGATGGCGTCGCCTCGGCGGCTTTGTGCCGCCAAGCCATCTTGGGTTCGGTTATGTGGCTGCGCCACATCAGTTATACAGGAGGCACAATAACAACAAAAAGAATAATAATATGATGTATTCGAAATTACACTTTCGGCGAAATGACCCTTTCGGCGAAATGACCTATTCGGCGAAACGACTTTCGGTGAAATTACCCCAATTTTTCTAAGTTCCTAAGTCGATTTTTTTTAAAAATCAGATCTGGACGTTTCATGCATTTCTAAAACATCTGGCACCAAAAAAATTTTTTTTCTTCGGTTTTGATTTTTTTAAATCGATCGAACTGGAATATACATTATTGGAGATTTACAAGTGATTTTTCTACGGGACTAGGACGCATTTAAAATTTATTTTCACGAAAAAAAATACAATACATATTTCCGAAGTTTTTCACAAATAGTTAACACAAGTTACAAACTTTTGAAGCTGACTCAATCGTATTGTTCATAGGTTTGAAAATTTTACTAGCAGTAGTTTTCAAGCAGTGTCTACCATTGACTCATTTATTGGCTAACGATAAGAATCTTTGTATACTTATTTTGTCCGTTTTTAGAACTATAATTTATTCGAATGAAAAGAAAATCTAACTCATCAATAATTAATAACGAACCACTGTTCTAGTAATTCGATTAATTTTTTCAACCATCGAGTGTCAAAAACAACCCGGACGATATTAAATTACCAATTACTACTCACTTCAATTGAGTTTGATCAGTATTCCATTACTGACCCCAGCACCGAAATTCGCTGCTGCCATACTTTAAACCAATTTCCGTTCACCCTTCAATTGAGATTCAGGTCATACAATAGCGAATTATCTATTTATTGGTATCTTCATTTGCATGTAAAAAAAAATATTTTTCGTTTTTCGTTATCTCATATTCCAATTGGCAACGGGGGAGATTATTTACAGACCGAAGAGATAAAAGCAAAAAATCACCAATTATAGAAACACAGCAACTCCTCTATTAACCGGCATTTGTGTTTTCTCTCTTTCTCCACCCTGTCCCAATTTTCCACCCCCCTGGTTGATCAGATTTTCGTTCGTGCCCAGTTCGACTACGACCCGCTCGACGACGAGCTGATCCCGTGTGCCCAGGCCGGAATAGCCTTCCGTGTGGGTGATATACTGCAGGTAAGCAGCTTGCTGCCCGAAACGGTCTGGTCTCTTCAAATTTGATTATTTGTTTTTTTTTTATATTTGCATTCGCTTTCGTAGATCATCAGCAAAGACGATCACCATTGGTGGCAGGCACGGCACGACGCCGCCGGAGGTTCGGCCGGACTGATACCCTCGCCGGAACTTCAGGAGTGGCGCATTGCCTGCCAGTCGGCGGACAAAACCCACAAGGAACAAGGTAAGGAAAGACGAAGACTTGGCACGTTTCGTTTCGTTGGACACTGTTTAGACATCATCCGTTGTTTTGATGTATTTTTTTTTCGAATGGTCTGTAAAATGTTTACATGTATAAAGTCGGTATATTTTTAGTGTAAATAAACCTGTAAAAAACAATAAAATATATAACAAACTAAATGTTCTGGTCCCCTATAAAGGGCCACGTGCCACCTGAGCCAGTTTGTTCTGATTCCTGATTTCGTTAGCTGAGCTAATAATTTAGCGACCGCTGTGTCATTTCGTGTTTTGCGAAAATTGACCCACTCAATATTCGGAGCTCAGTTGAGAATTTGGAACAAAACCTAACGAGTTTAGGGGAAATAACTGTTTATTACAGTGCATAATGCATCGGTAAATTGCACTCGATACACTGTAAACATTGTCGCAGCAACTCGAGGAGTCTCCTGCGATGAATAATTATTCGTTCAATAATCGGCCGGATGCGGCTCAATAAACTCACTGGGAAAGCTACACTGAAAATAATTTGCACACAAGCATCATGTGCGAGGAATTTGAACACAGTTGACCGAATCAAGTGTTTTTGCTTGGTGAAAAATTAGGGCAACAGCAAACGAAAATGGAAAGATATTTTTACTCTCTCTCTACCGGCTTTTATGGTCAGTCGAATCGATTCATTATCGTTGGTGTGGGATTTCTCTTCAAAGTAAATACCCACTTAGAAAAAAACGTTCAACGGTGGTCCTTCATTGGTCCAATACGTTGGATCATTGGTCCAATGAAAGTCCAATCAATCGTTCAACGGGAGGCCAACACGGGTCCTTCGTTTGCCGATTTTGAAACAGACCGTTGAACCGAATGCCATTTTTTTCGTTCAACAAATCCGGCAGACAGAGGTCCATTGTTGAGCCATTTTTAACATGAGGAGTTGGAGCCCCGTTGGACTAGTTTTACTGCAGAATTTCTGAAGTTTTCTCCACTCATTTGTTTAAACTAACAATACATACCTGCACAATACTTCTACTTCACGTAGAATAACAACAAATTTTCTTTCTATGTAAAGGTAACACTTTATTTTCACACTATTTTTGTAAGAGAAAAAATAACAACAAACCGTTCCAGCAAATTGAACGAATATTTCGTGCAATATATCGTTCAACAAGCGCTCAAAAATCAACAAAATTGAACGGCCTGCTGAGAGGGTATTGACAGATGGTCAGTAGGCCATGCCAAAATACCGTGAAGTGATAGATTTGCAAGGAGTTCAGACTACTCGAGAAAGAGTATGCAATTTATAGCCAATTTATACAAATAATATTGTATTTCTATTTCCGAAACAATTTTTACCGAGAATAAAATAACCTTATTCTCAAGTTAATATAGGATTATTTTACCAGTATGCTTCTCATGAGCACAAACGCCTTGTGCTTTTGCGGATTACTCAACATTCAATCAACGAATTGTGATAAAATCGATTACAATGTGTCCGCTCTAAGAAGCAATACCGCAGCAAAATAGTTCACCAATTGTTCAATACAGCTGTTATAGCAACGCAAAAACTCGAAGCGAATGCACCTATTTTCATCTTCCCTTTGGAGTCAATGGATCGAGCAGCAGAGATGCCAGGTAAAAATTTCAAAAGTTTAGACAAGGTTTCAAAAGTCGGTAAATCCGAAAAAAATGTCTGCAGTAAAAAAAAAGGTCGCAGCAATTTCAGTAAGTCTGTAAATTTTGACGAAAGTCTGCAAAAAACTCGATTCTCAAAAGTCTGCAGCACTCTATACGAAATCTGCAGATTTACACACAAATCTGCAGATCTGGCATCTCTGTCGAGCAGAGACAGCAAATCTCACGTTAGCATCATGTGTGAAACACTTGCACTATTACACTATATAAAACACTTAAAATTCATGAAAATTTCACTCAGCAGCGGATATTTAGTGGAAACGTGCTACATTGTTATTTGAAATGCACCTCAAAATGAAAAGAATTATCGTTACCTTTAGATATCGTGTGAATTCGTTATGAATGTCACATTGTTCTCCAAATAGATTTCAATTGAATCACGGTTGACCGAATCAAGTGTTTTTCACATACATTAATGAAGTATTTTACGCACGTTATTTGATTCAATAGCAAAACACGTCAAATCCCAAGGAAAAACACATCTGAGCTTAGCGAAAAAGAAATTCATCTTGAATTTGCACATGAAATCTTAGAACATTTGTTTTAAAATGAAAAAGCATATTAAATTGAAGGGTTACTTACATACGAATCGATCGTGCCAATTTTTATCAGTGTAATGATTTCTGACAGCTCACTTATAACCACAAATCATGGATGCCATTTATACAGATCTATCTGTATTATACAGATTTGTACATACGCTTACAGAATACAGATTTGATACAGATTTTCTAAATTTAAAACGGATTTCCCAAGAAGCAAAAAAAAGCTTTTTCGTATGAGCAATTACTATTTGATTGCAGTGACGAGAAGCAAAGTCTTGGCATTACATTCCTTTTGTGGAATTTAATCTTTCTGTTCCAACCAGAGATGCCAGATATTTTCATAGAAAATCTGTATTGCTATGTATAGAATCTGATCGCGAGACGAGAATAAGCGACCGTTTGTTGCTTCAGAGAGAATTCCCACAGCAGCGAGCTAACCTTTGATTCTCAGACAAGTCATCGGGAGAAATTCGCTCTCGCATTTGTGTCTATTCTATGTTAAATGAACCATGTCGGATTTTGGTTGCTGCGATGATATTCGTCTCTTTTTGATAGCACTGATTGAATCGTGTGAAGAGTTGCTAGTGAGCGTTCTTTGATACGATAAAAGCCATCCTTGGTTTCAAATTATAATACAAATGGATTTCACAACTGATTTCCATATTAATTTGTTATTTGTCCGTTGATTGAAAGACTTTTATTTCATCACTGGAATTAAATACTAAAACATAGCTCAGACAGAAAAGTTGATTTTTTTCTTTTCTACTTTTTGTGAGATCTGTATAAATCTGTATTAAATTGAGGAAATCTGTACAAAATCTGTATTCTGTATTAAATCTGTATGAGCATGTAAAAATCTGTATAATACAGATAAATCTGTATAAATGGCATCTCTGGTTCCAACAGACAGATGGAAAAAATTAATGCTCTTTGAATCTACCATTCTGCAGCCATAATGTGTTGGAATAACATCTCTTAACATCATTTTATTGTTGAAATTTAATTTTACTATTGCATACAGATAAATACAGATTTTTTTACAGAGTAATACAGATTTGCTATGAAAATATCTGGCATCTCTGCCACAAACACACATTTGCATTTTGAAATTAGTTTGTTTTCGTCACGAAACACTTTCCATCAAACAGTTTTATGTACGATTCAGACGATCAGTCAATTTCCGTCAACGTTACGAGCTCACCTGTAGTTTAGTTTAGTTGAAAGCTGTCATTCTATGGAGCTTTCTATACCTTAATTGACGTCAAGAGTCTCTGCCTAGAAATTAAAAACCGCTGGGATATTTCGTGATAGAAACAAACATCATGGCCCTTATTACCGTTCTCACTTCCACTTTCACATTCACTTCACTTACATGTCACTTCACTTGATTTTACCTATTACCGGTATCACGCATAGTGAAGTGATCACTGTGGTAGAAAAAAACTAATTTTTTCCATAAAATGTTGGTGGCGTGATGTTCATAATGACATCAAGTTCATTCAAGTAATTACTTTTGTCTCTGAAGCAACTTCCGTAATAAGGACCTACATTCACTTCACTTGATTTCCACCGTGAAGTGATACCCATAATAAGGGTCACAGTCACTTCACTCGGTTTTCACCGTGTAGTGACACCGGTAATAAGGGCCCATATGTTATTCGGTTAAAGTACGATTCACACGTTTTATCAGGTGACCACCGTTACAGGCAATGAATGGTAATGGAAAGGAGCTGTTTGTAACACTTATTAAAACACTATGTCAACCTTACGGAACGTCATTACGTCCGGTACGTGTATTAGTTTCAATAATGAAAGTATTAAACTAATCTAAAGTTCCGTCAACGTTGACGGAAATTGGCTGATCGTCTGAATCGCACTTAAAACTGTTTTATGTTTCAAAATGGCGATCGTGCATTTGTGGTTGTAAGTGAGCTGTCAGAAAAATCAATATCAGCTGTTTTCCAATGAAGGGCGAATCCTTACATTGACAGCAAATGGAGAAAAACGTTGATGAATGTTTCGACATTGGTTTCAAAGCCTAATTAGAAATCATGGTATTTTCTTAGATCATTTTTTGATTAGTCGATGAAGTGTTGGTTTATCTTTAAAAGGCATGCTCATTTTACCACTTTCCTTCTATATCCACTGAATAAATCAACATAAAAAGATTTTCACCCTTCTTCGATTTGTTTACTTTTATACTTCCTGTGTGAATTATGAAGTTACGCCCTTGCGCCTTTCTCGTGACATTGGTTCGTTTTCGCAACTAAGACAAAGTAAGCGAGTAATTTGATCGTCCCATTTACTATTTCCAGTAGTGAAAGATCCGGAAACCATCTAAAATAAAGAAAACAAATAGTTTCGCCCTTCCTTACTAGCAATTAAAGTATCGCCCTGTTTGTTGGCATGGAACACGAAGGGCGAAACTTACCTAAACAAGTGGAATGACAGTTTCACTCTATATAGTTCTTTGTATGACTAAGATTGAGATTTTTGTAGTATCCAAATTTTAAGGCAAAATTGTAGGGTTTTGAAGCATTTATTTTATTGGTAGGTGAGAGAAATTCGGTTTGTTTTCTTTTGTAAGATTAGCCTTTCTTTGAAAAACATCTGATATGAGATGACTACCAGGAGCTGGGAAAAAAGGGGGGTACCGTCACCTGAAGTGTGAAGTTACCCAGTAAATTCGAACATCGGACGAATCGTGCTCGAAGATTACGATCACTTTTCGAATAAGATCGACGTAAACACGGTGTCTCGCTAGAGCAAAAGAGTGAAGAAGACAGCTTACACATTAATTTTTTTTCGCTAAATCTCGGCAAAATAATTGCCGAGATTGGCACCGCCGAGTACTCGGTAGTCTCAGCAATTTCAAATTTGACTAACGTCAGTATTTATCGAAATTGTCAGCAAAAAGTTTACTGTTTGTTCGGTGTAACCTTTACTGAGTGTGCGGCAAATGCAACGAAGTGAAAATTATGAATTGGGGATCGAGATTTCATTTTATTTCCATGTAAATGTGTAAAAAATATATTACATTACGAATGTTTCGGGGACGTACAATTGTAAAATATGCAATTCAGACTGTTGTTGAATATGTTGATTGATAATTCGTTGCAGCTCTTCGACACATCCTATAATGACTTCGACAGTGAAAGAAGGATCTGGAAAGTGCTTTCTTTAAATAGTCAACAATAGTTTGTAGTTATTATACTATTAATACTAACTGGATACTAACCTTTTAGACTGATTCTGGAAATTATCGTCGTAAGAAAAAAACTGCCAAGCAAAAATATAAAACGTAAATGAAAGTTGTCTTGCCGAATTTTGGCAAAAGCTAACACATATTTCGAAATTTCGGCAATCGCATTTACTGATTTCGGGGGAATTGTTAATCACCGATGAGTACAGCAAAAGATTTGGCCAAATCTCAGTGAAAAGATACACTTTGCCGACAAATAAATAAATCTACGAAATGAATCTCGGGAAACATAACATTGATTACTGAGCAGTTAGCAAAATTGTGTGTTGCCGATCTGTCTCGGCATTGTAATTTACCGAGCTTGAGAATTGGTTTTAAGTGTGTAAGAAGAAGTGTGACGGTCTATAGCTCGCTATCGGGGCAACATCGGCCCGATAATATCGATGCGTTTGCACGGTTGATGCAAAAAGGTGCAGAATTGTCAGATGACGGCTCGATCGCGGCGCTACGATCGGGCCCGAAATCGTGCTCTATCCAGGGTGGCAAGTGACCGGGAAAACCGGGAAAAAGTCGGGAATTTGGGTTTACCGGGAAAAAATCGGGAATTGTAGTGCAAATCCGGGAAAAACTTTACTAGTCCTAATCTTAGTAACGATTTTCAGCGTCATGATTTTCCTGATACAACAAATGAAAAAATGAAGGCCATTTTGTATTTGAAGTAGAAGTTCAGTACAAGTTTTGATACTTCTTATTGTCCCTCACAGGTTCAATGGTGTACAATCCATTGAAAATGGAGCCAACACCGCAGCAATTTTAAATCAATAAGAGCTTTCTTAGTTGTCATCAATAACAGCATAATCAATGCTCAAAATAAAAGATAAGGATGATTTGGATGCTTCTGCTGGATTTCTATTAAATCTCGACAATTTGCACTTAGGACCTTTTTCAGCGTTTTTCTTCCAATTTCAGAATAAGTATGCATAATGGTAAAAGTAACATCAGGTAACATGTTTGATAATTTTTTTAAGTATTCTTAGGGGCCGTGTTTTTAGTTGCCAGCCAATGATTTCCCCAATTTCACCCAAATTTGTCTTAGTAATGTCAAATTGTGACAATACTTGTTGTTCAATAGGATTCACAAAATCGACAAAGCTGTCGACTTTTATTTTATCCACCGTTTGCAAGGAGTATTTGATTTCCTTCTTTGACAGCTGAAACTGGTTTTTCAGAGTTCGGAAAAGCCTGTTCAGTGTCGATGATAAGAGAATCAAATTTAGATAATCTCAGTCACTGGAGGCATAGATTGTTGTTGTTTTTCCAAAGTGACAAGCGTACATTTTAAGAATTCTACAAGGATTTTGTTCTCTCGCCAGAACCCAACTCTGAAAGAATATCGTATATGTTGTTAGCAATGACCTCTCGCTCTCATGTGCACCTCGTTCACTGCACAACTGGTCAAACAGGCTCTGTGAGAACTTGTATGCACACATTCAGGAGAGTCTTCAGTGGCTTATGCTTATGGCAGTTGAAAACAAATTGCTGTCTCAGTTGCAACGTCGAAACGGTTCTGATATCATACCATATAGGCAGTGCACAACCCGTAAATTTTGTCACGAGACGCCACTGGTTGTTAGAAGTAATCGGGTTTGAGGGAAGAGTGTTGTGCTTTAGTTCATTCATTTTTAATTTTTAACCATATACTATACCAGGCTAAAAAAGTATTGGAATATACTAGAGATGGTCAGTCCGCGTACGGTCCAAAAGAACTAATTTTCCTCGAAGATTGAGTGTACTGGAGTTCTTTATTGAAGAACGATAGCTCTCTATACTTCTCAATAGAATAGTCTTTCGAAACGTTTGCTGGTTTGAGGAATCTGGTAGACGTTCGCGAGCTTTGAAAATGTTTGTTAGAGAATGATTATTGTTAGAACACATGCAAAAAGACTTTATTATTATTATATCTGTTTACTGTTTATAGCTCTCATATTATTTTTGAAGAAACATATAAGTTTCAGTACAACTATCAAGTTCTTTGAAATGAACGGTTTTGTCCATTTCTAGAATACACTCCTAACTTACCTAAGTTTTAAGAAGGACTGATTTTCCAGATAGCCTTTAAAAGACTGATTCAATGGTAGTCTTGAAAAAGATTGAATAGTTCGAAAAATAATTATTTTATTTTAATTGTAAGACTTTAAATTCAATTTTTCATCATTAGGCTTTCAAATAGCTGATGATATTTCTGGAAAACTACAAAACACCACCAATAATCATCTAATATGATGTGAAAGCTGCGCTTAAGAGCATTATTGGAAATTCATTCATTCCTTCGTGAAATTCAAGACTGATCACTTTCATCACCGTTGGCCAGATTTTCTTGTTTTTTCGATAAACGTTTGGACAAACTGTGGATAAGAGTTTTAATAGTAGTTCCAAGGAGATACCCGAAAAATACTTATTTCTCAACTCTCGATGTTTTATTGGATATGTAAAAAAAACCGGGAATTTTTAGTCTTGCGCACCGGGAAAAATCCGGGAAATCGAAATCGCTAATTCACTTGCCACCCTGTCTATCGGTCCGATGATCGGACCAATGCGGCTCGAAAAAAATCACTGGGTAATATAATTCTCTGATACACGCTGGACGAAAGTGAATCACTTCTGAGTTTATACTATTTTATTTGTTTATTTTAATATATATATATATATCTGAAGTAATCAGTTACTCCTCGATCCTTTCCCTGTAAATACTAGAGATAGCGTCATCCGACGCTAGACAAAAAAAGGAATACTCACTGGATTCAAAGAGGATAATGCTGGATAGGTTAACGTTGGATGCTAGAATTCGGCAGTAATCTCCTCTTTAGTTCAATGGTATTCCGTATCGATTAAATCAACTCTCAATTGAATAGCAACTCTGTAAATTCATTCGATAGTTTGTGAACGATTTTCACTCATAGCTTCAATAATTGATGTGTTTTCCTTCCGGTGTCATTTAAGTTTGAGTTCGCTGAAATTTTCTCCCGTTCATAATATAAGTACGTGTGTAAATATTTCCTGTTCCATGTTAAACTTTTAACTTTCTTCCTTTGACTGTTTCTGTAATATCGGAGTCTGTAAATATGTTTACGGCTTTGTGTAACATTTCTATCAACTATCTGTTTCTTATTTGTTTTATTGTGTTTATGCTTTCATAAAAAATAACTACTAATACACAGAAAAAAAACAGTTACACTACTTTTTCCCCTGGGAAATGTCATTTTCCCATCGAAGAACATTTAACATAACTAAAAACAACACATTTGAACCCCGACTCATTTCCATGTCCGCAAATGTCACAATAATAGGAGAGGTAGGGCCCGGTTGTTCGGCTCACGCGGAAGGATGTGACGGATCGACAGGTACCAGCTATTTTGTCAGCTTATTTGCTCTAATATTATTATCTGTCTCGCTCTCTCTCTCTGTTGTTTTCCTATTTGACTCTCCCAGTATCTTGCTCCTTACAAAATAATTACACACTTTTCACGAAACAAAAGTTCTCCCCCCCTGGACAAGTTCAATTTAGCCACCATTGGAAAACTTTCACATCCGCGTGTTTCGCTATATACTTTTTTTTCTTGTCCCAGTAAATTCGTTGCCCAAATTTAATAACAAAAATCGGAATATTTTTTATTACCCCAACCCCCAACAAGAAGAACCAAGCCCAAAGTACAGACCCACAAAAACTGCCACACACTGCTGACTGCTTTATCGAATATCGCTTGCGTGGGTTTCCTCTTCCTCCCACACACACATGTTCCGCGTAAAAGTAATGTTTGCTAATGTTTTTCTCCACCGCCAATTTCAAACGTTGTTTTACTCTGCTGCTGCTATTCTCTAGGCTTCCAAACGCATAAATCAATGTTTTTATTCCTTTTCTGGCTTTGAGTAACAATTGTTTTTCTGTGCGATCACCGCCTGCTTGCTGTTATTAGGTTTATATTTGGACGCGAAGGAATAATCGCTTTTGTTTTTTTTTTGACAGCTAAAACCGATTAAAGTCAAATTTGTGCAAATTGAAATTGTATTCTGTATCTTGCTTTAACCGGTGTAGTTATCGAAATGAAAATGACTTGAATTACTACTGGACATTAATTGTAAACTGCTAAAAGTCACGATTTGCTCATTATATTCCCATTGATAGTGACGCCATTGTTGAGCTAGAGGAAACTAGTTCCCTTCAATGATGGTGTAACTTTTCACCATCGGTCTTCCGCGCTTGAGAGCATAGAATGAGGGCATCAAAATTTATAGTTTCGCTTAATTACCTCACGTTTCTAGTCTAGTTGAAAATTCGCTGGCATGAGTTAGCTTACATTTTTGTTTTTAGTAACAATTACGCCATATATTTGAAGCTAAACATAAAATACTCAATTTATGCACATTACAGCAACAAAAAAAAATCCTCACTCTTCTAAACTTGTAAAAAAAAACAAATTAACTTAACGGATTCATTTTGTTTATTTTCTTCCCCTGCAGCAGTAAATTGCTCAATATTTAGCCGTAAAAAGAAGCAGTGCCGGGACAAGTATCTAGCGAAGCACAACGCCGTGTTCGATCAGCTGGATCTGGTGACCTACGAAGAGGTAGTCAAAGTTCCAGGTATGTCGAGACCCTTTTCATGCCGTCCCTAGCTAGTTAAAAAACTGAACATTCCACTTTTCTTCGTTTCTTCCCAGTCGGGGATCCGGCCTTCCAGCGGCGAACTCTGGTGCTACTCGGAGCGCACGGTGTCGGTAGACGTCATATCAAAAATACCCTCATAGCTAAGTATCCGGACAAATACGCTTACCCGATACCACGTAAGTAGTAGTAATAACGGTGCCACCGTGTTCCGTGGTTTGGCTTCGCACTCAAAACCTGACGAATTTTGATATTCTGATTTCTCTCCCTTCGCAACAGACACCACCAGACAGCCGCGGCCGGACGAGGAGAACGGTCGCAGTTACTACTTCATATCACACGACGAAATGATGGCGGACATCGCGGCCAACGAGTATCTCGAGTACGGCACCCACGAGGACGCCATGTACGGCACCAAGCTGGAAACGATACGGCGGATCCACGCCGACGGCAAGATGGCAATCCTGGACGTCGAACCACAGGCCTTAAAAATACTGCGCACAGCCGAATTCACACCGTACGTTGTGTTCATCGCGGCACCGCTGCTGCAAAACATCGCCGATGTAAGTATAAAGTTTCGATTCGGTCAAATGAATTAGGCTGAACTTGAACCTGCGTTCTTATCCGTTTTGTGCATACGCGTTTACCATTTCCGCTACCCCGTTAGACACAGTTTTTTCACTTCCAAAGGCTGATTGTTATGGCAAATCAACGCGCAATTGATTTGACGTAAAGTAACCATAACTAACAGGTGTATAAATAAGTGCACACCGTTTTCCTACATTTCCTAATATGACAAACTACAGTCATAGGATTTCAGCATCAATGTGTCATTTAGCTTAAGCGTTTACTATACTCAACTGAAACTCCCAGAACTCATTGTCTGTTAAATAACCGTACCTGGTCACTTGAAGTTTTGCTCACTCGGTATCAAGTGCCCAGTAGTCTACCTGTTTCATTGTCTTCACTGTTGGTAGTGAGCAAGCTGAAATGAAGAGGCATGGACATCAACTAGATAACCAAAACTCTGTCCGGCCAGAATTATAAATAGAGGGTGGCGGTTCTCATTTGAGTTTTCGGTTGTTTGTTTGATTTGACTGTTTGAAATGTATTGAAATGTATAACTGTACGAAATGTACATATTAAAAATGAAAACTGAAAGAGGGAACAATTAATTTATGTTTATTTTGGAACTGATGTTTCAGTTATCATGACTGGTTTACCTTTCATCCACTATTTTGAACGGAACGAATGTTTACATGAACCTCATTTAAAGGCCGCTCTCCCATTCAATTGTAAGAGATATTTTATTTCAAGAGATCAACTGACGGTGGTGGATAAACTGAGCTTCGATTAGAAGACAAACGAATGAAGAACTATGTTAAATGCTACCCATTCTGTACATCAGCAAAAGTTGTGTGTAAGAATGTGAAGTTTACGGCAGTAGAGTGATCGTCAATGTGTGGCACATACGTTTTCAACTGAATTGAATGAAGTGTTTGAAGCACTGGGCTGTATATGGTGGAACAAACTGAGTGTGGTGTATTATGAGCTGTTGTAACCAAACGAACCGATCACGGAAGAATTTCACCAACGACAATTGATACGTTTAAGTCGAGCATTGCAAGAAAAATGACCACAATTCACCGATAGACATAAGTAATTTATCAACATGACAACGCTCGTCCACATGTTGTACAACCGCTAAAACATACTTAGAAACGTTCAAATGGAAAGTCCTACCCCATCCGCCATATTGCCCATATATTGCTCCTTCCGATTACTATTTCTTTCGATCGGCTGACCAGTTGTTCTCCAATTATAATGAAATCAAAAAATTGGATCAATTCGTGGATAGCGGTCCATCACCCACAGGAAGGACTCGAATCTTCAGCTTTCTCCTTTCCGGGATACGTTCTACCAAATACGAGAAACGATTGGGAAACCGGTGAGACGGTTTACTGAGAGATTGCGAAATGAGACGTAGTAGTTGGATATCACTTGACTCTACTTCTACACATGTACCCAGCCATCTGAAACCGGTATGTGAACACCAGCCATTTGAAAGTATACCGATTACGTTGAGCCCCTCGCGTTTCGAGTCCCAAACACGGCGATGTTTTGATACTCATCGCGACTCTCAAATTGTGAAAATTATCTTCACTTAATGTCCCAAAACACTGTCTGCTGTCTGCTTTGTTTACGTTGCAATCAGCTGATTTTGAAGTTACGATTTTGATCCGGTCAAGATGGCATCGTGACCGGGGGGCCGCATGTACCAGAGTAGCGTAGTTGGTAGAGCGTCTTCCCGGCAAAGGAGAAAAGGGAAGGTTCGAGTCCTTGCTATTGGTGATGTTTTTTGCAGAATTTTCAATTTGTTGCTCATTAGTACACGGAACTGCAAAACATCCTAATTTTAAGTACATTCCACCCAATTTGGGGGTTCCGTTCAATAACCTAATTTTAAGTAAAGTGGCTCTAGGTAGTTACCGTAAGGCACGGGCAAAAAAATACTCACAGATGAGTCAATAGTTGAGTCGTATTGACTCAATTTCAGATTGATACGGTTTATTTAATTTTAGCTTATTGAACAAAACTCTCGCTGCTGGGTGGTTTTGCTCTTTGTATTTTGACAACAATGGAAGGAGCGAATGAAAGAAAAGATTCAAAACAACTCAAAATTAAGTAAAAAGAAGTCAAATAATAGGTAGTTTTTATTTTCCGTGTAGTGATGTATAAAGATTAGAAGTATTAGGAAAGTTTTGAAGTGATTAAGCAGAACTGTGCAGGCTCAAGAAAGTTTAAGTTTAAGACGATTTGAGCAGTTTTGAAAGTTTTGGAGAAATTGTGAGGATTTGAAAAAAATTAGAACGATTTTTTTAGTCTAATATTATGTTTACACTAAAAGTTAAAACGAGTTTTAACTCTGATTTCATGTTTTAAGCGAAATAACATGTTTTACTTTTGTGTTATTTCCTATTCGGAATCGTCACATTAAAACCTGTTCTCCCTAAAATTCCGTACGAGTGGAATATTGCGTCATTTGAAAAATTAAGTATCGTTGGTAGAATTAAGTCACCTGTGAAATATTTTTTTTCTGTATAGGAGCAATATAACAGGAAGGAATCGAGTAGGAATGAGCAGGTTTAGAAAAGCTTCGGAGGAATTGTTACGGTTTGAAAAAATGTAGACAGGGTTTGACCAGGACTACACATTTAGAAAAAATCTTATGAGGGTGTACAAATTAGTTCGATCCGTTTCTAAAAGATGGCTCTGGCTGTTATGAATATTGAACAGTAACAGCTGATGTCGAAAGCTTCAACAGGTTAGATATCTGTCATTGATATTCAGTTCAATTGCTTCGAGTTTTTATTAAATCTTGTTTTTCACAGTGTTAACTAAGCAGCATTTGCGGGAAGTTTTAGTTTTCCGTTCTAATTGGGAGAAAAGTGCATATTTCAAGAATGGAGATTTCAGTCGAATAACGAGAAAAACGGCCCGAATACATACAAAGACATGATAAAGTTACTCTCCTGCATAACAACGCTCGGCCTCATGTCGCAAAAGTCGTGAAAAAAAATATTGGGAACCGTTCAAGTGGGACACTTTGTCGCACCCGCCCGTATTCTTCTGACATTGCTCCTTCTGATTACTGAATTGTCCCGGCGGATGTAGCATGATCTGGCAGAGGTAATCGGGTTTCTTCTTTCGCAAAAATCGAAAATTTGTTTTCAAACTTGGATCACCTCAAAAGAAGAGACTTTTTTTCGAGATGGAATTCGAAAATTGCCTGAGAGGTGGGAAAAAGTAGTAACTAGCGATGGCACGATACTTTGATTAATCATGTAATTTCTATTTTGAAATAAATGCTTTTCTGACCTCAAAAAAAAATAATAATAATAAAACCGACCAAATAAATTTGTAAATTTGTATCGAAAGCTTCGCTGAAATGGATGTATAGAGTTTCTACGTAATTTCCATTGTCCATAGCAATCTTTTCATGATCAGTTGATCAGTGAATTTTAAATCACATCGATCAAAATCGGTACTGATCTACTGTCACACAATGGGTAGCGATTTTGAGCTAAAATGATTTTTGATTTATGTAAGTTCAATCATTGGATGATTCGATAAGCTTTGATGTTGGTGGAGGAAAATCACATATGATCAAGATAAGACATGACATGATTTACGTCTGAAATCGTTGATCTACCGCCCTTTTTCAAATGGAGTACAATTGAATAAACTGCATCAGAACAAAGACATCATATTATCAAGATATCCAGCTCTCACATTTCCCGAACAAATCATTGGCAACATCCTTTTTTGCGAACATGGCACCCTCAGGCGTGTCCGCATCGAAGCTCGTACATAGAAGTAGGGGAGAGAAATGTCAAATTCGTTCGCGCGAAAATAGCAGCACTGCGCACCCATACAATTGACATGATATGTTGTATGTGAGGCCGTGCGATGGCGTTGTTGAACTGAAGATTGATATCGCTCTAAGCTGACAGGGTCTGATCAGAATCGGATAAGAGAAATTCTTATGATATACTATTATCAATACTAGAAAATCAAATTACTGAAAAAATTGTCAGTGTTTAACTTAAATTAAACTGTTTGAAGGCATCTTTTTCTTTTTTACTCTTATTAGGCAAAATTGATTAATTTCGCTAATTTACTCGCTCCTCCGTGCACTTTTGCTAATCACAACAGAAATGATTTCCTGCATCACTCATTTCCGAATTTACAAGAAGAAGTTTTTACATCAACAAATACCTTTCCTTTAGAATGTAAACGTTTATTGTGGAGATTTTTTCAGGAAATAGGGCAAAGCAGTAATATAATTAGGTATTTCAAAAATGCGCTCATTGAAAACATTGAACGTCACATTCCAAAAACCTCCGCCCCCTTCCCCCTGTCACAAAAGGTCACGTGTTATGAAACACCCCCCTCCCCCTTGCGGCGTGACGTCTTTTATGGACACCCCCTAAGTTTGAGCGGAATATGTCAATTAGTGTGTGTTTGGTAGCTGTGTTTACTATGGAAGGATATTCTTACTATGGAAAAAACTGAACAGCGAGTTTGCATAAAATTTAGTGGCCCTTATTACCGTTCTCACTTCCACTTTCACATTCGCTTCACTTACATGTCACTTCACTTGATTTTAGCTATTACCAGTATCACGCATAGTGAAGTGATCACTGTGGCGGCAAAAACTAATTTTTTCAACAAAATGTTTATGGCGTGATGTTCATAATGGCATCAAGTTCATCCAAGTAATTACTTTTGCCTCTGAAGCCACTTGCTTAGTAAGGACCTAAGTAAGGGTCACAATCACTTCACTTGGTTTTCACCGTGTAGTGATACCGGTAATAAGGGCCAGTGTTTCAAATGAAATTAAGGCTACTGAATAATTAAACGTGTTGCACAAGTGTTTTGGGGAGTCTACTCTATCGAGAACGCAAGTATTTGAGTGACATAAAACATTCAGTGAGGGTCCAGAGATCGTAGAAAATTTGCCTCATTCCATACCTCTGTTAACGACGATAACATCGAAAAAGTGAAGGAAATTGTGCTTGAAAATCGTCGTGTTAGCACTAGAAAAATAGCAGAGGATCTTGGCATCTCTTATGGATCGACTCAGCACATTTTGGTAAATGTTTTGGATACAAAACGCGTCCATACCAAGCTCGTACCAAAAGAACCGTCGCACTCCAGCATGAATGAGACGGAATTTTTGGCCAACACAAAACGAAAGTCATCACTCAGCCACCATATATGCCAGATTTGGCCCCCTGTGACATTTTCCTATTTTCGAAACTAAAATATCCACTCCGGGGAACGCACCATGGCTCGTTCGAGGACATATGTAAAATGTAATTCGTTGAAGGAGCTGAAGGCCATCCCGACCGAGGCCAATAGATTGACCGCTGGAATGTCTGTATTGGTTCGAAAGAAGCCTATTTTGAAGGTGATAATAAAGAAATGTACAAAAATTTAAAAAAAAATAAGTCCGGTTCAGTTTCGATCAGAAGGTAGTTCTATTATATTAGTCTAAAAACAGTTTTTGAGTTCGTGTTTGACTGCTAGGTACATAAAATTTGATTGCGATAGTGTAGTCGAGATGATTGAACGCGTTGAAAAATAATGTCGTTGTTAAAATAAAGCATGGCTAATTCGCGCCGTTTTTTAGGTGCTTGTATACTGATAAGCATGCAGCGCGCTTCATATGATGGAAGAGGAAATGCGGTCCGGTTTAATTTATGAAATGCACATAGAAGCAATACGCCCGGGTTGGCGGGCCCCGACCTGGAAGGATTCTTAGTGTCAGTAGGATCCATAGTACTAGCCATGCAATGATTCTGTACACTAAGAATCGGCTGCGAAGTCTGTAGAAACAGAAAGGCCAAATTCCACAAAAGGATTGTAATGCCAGGACTTTGCTTTTACATAGAAGCAATCGATTCAATGCGTTCTTCGTCAGCAATAATAAAATATATGGAGTCCTTACTAGCCAGCAATATTGTAAGATAGGTCTGAGATATGTACTATATAGTAATTTAATTGTGTATGTGTCTTGTAAAGTGACTCTTCGATTTTCAGAAATCCATGTCTGTTTAAAAGCAGTCCTAACTTGAGTCAATATTAAAGTCAAAACACTAGAAAATTGTTTTAAGAGGATTATTAACTTCATGATTTCATGAACAAAATGATTGACATCATGAACAATAACTCAAATCCAAGGAAAATTTCCATGATATCAATCATTTTAATCATGGCACCAGCAATGTATTCTTATCCGTGTCGGATTGATAAATATGCCTTTTAAAGATTTGTTTTTTTAAGGCGTAGAGTCGCCTTCAACTAGTTTCAAATTTGATCAGTATCTAGCGAGTGTTCAATTAGGGTTTTGATGTGTTTCAAATCCAGGATAGTTTAATTGGCAAAATGATTTCCTTGGATCGGAGCTAGCTACGAGTTCGAGACCCGTCTATGCGGTAGCTTTTTTTCGGTTTTCATTACATAGTTCTGTTCGTATGTCAATTTTTCAATTTGTTTTTCTCATTAGAAGGTATGTTGGAAATGCGATACTATTAATGAAATCGTAGGTTCTAACCCATGAAAAATCTGGAGATATTCTTCATCGGAAATAATCTTACCTGAATAGTTCTACATCTAAAGTGTTGACAGCTGTGACTAACTCGGAATCTTTTCTTCCTATTTTTTTGTGCCCTCTTCCAGTACGACGGCAGCCTCGAGCGGTTGGCCAAAGAGTCGGACATGCTGCGCCAGGCCTATGGGCACTTTTTCGATCTGACAATCGTCAACAACGACATCGGCGAAACGATAGCGCTGCTGGAAAACGCAATCGACAAGGTACACTCCACGGCCCAGTGGGTGCCGGTGTCCTGGTTGTACTGACAAGATAGTGAGCTAGAATGTCCGGTGTGCTTGGGGGAGGAATGCGACTGCGACTGTGACTGCGAGTTAGATCTTAAGTAGACCACACACTGCGACCCGGAATCGTATAGAGGAGAATACGGACAGCAGCAGCAGCAACAGCACCACTATACAAAAAAAAAGTAATAACCAGCTACAAATGAAAAACAAAAAGAAAAGAAACAAATAGATTACAAAATAATACAAACAGGCAACACAAAATGGTACTTGAGCTCGATAGATAATACACCATACAAATACTTAAAAAAAAAACAAACACACACACAAACCTACAACAGAAAATAATAATCTTACCAAACACTACCAAATTGTTTAGCTGCTCTGCATACGAGCGAATCCCAAATCGAACCATGTTACACGAATAGAATCGATGATAATACGCAAGCAAGGCAGTTATGTATATTGAAATGTTTCGAATATCTAGTTATTGTTTTAATCAAACAAAACAAAAATCTACTACTACACTAGGTCATCAACACGAGAAATGGCTGATTTTATATTGTACCAAAAGTAGAATCAATGGGTTTGATCAAAAATCATCTACGTATGCTATTACTACCACCACCAACACCACCACTACTACTACTACTACTACTACTACTACTACTACTGGAACGCAAATCATTTTCATTGAAACGGATCTGATCACTTCATTTGAGTTGAGTGTCATTACTAATAGTAGAAAAATTTGGGCCAGAAGAAAACAAACACACACACAAAAAGCCATGCATTTATGTTAAAGTCAAAAACAAACCAATGGGGAAAATCATCGAATTTCAAACAAAAAAAAAACAAACAACAGCAAGCGAATAGCGAATGCAAAGCAAAGCAACAGCACAAAAGAAAAACAAAACAAATAAACAAAACACAATTATTTGCGCAGTAAATTTGTCACTTTCACGCACGGAACCGAACAAAAAAACGAAAAACTGAATGCGCTGCAACGGTAGCTTGCTGCCGAATAGCAGATTATTGAAGCAAAAAAAAAAACAAATAAACAAACAAACAAACAAGTTTAACTAATAACAAAGTGATAGAAGAGAGAGGCAACCGGAAAAACTAAATCGGTGCGAAAATAAAGGTCGGAATGTGGAAGCGAAAAGTGACACGCCGGAAACATGGGAATAACGAAAATGAAGTAAGCATACACTCTCACACAGACACACACACACACACACAGAGACACAGTGAAACATAAATAAAAAAAAAAAGATGGAGAATATTAGTTAGACTTAATATTAACCAAAAAACAAATGTTAACATGATTATTAATAATTAATGGTAAAACACAATTAAAATTAAAGAAAGATGAAAGAGAAACGCGGAAGTTGTAGCGTGCTGCGAAGAATTAAATCATTTGTTTACGTGCAGAAACAACCGGAACACAGGTGGGATAACCCCCGTTTGAAGTAGATTTTTATTGAACCGACCGCACTGGGTGGGAAGCAGTGAGAAGCACTGTGATCTCTCGGCTTGTTGGCGGTTGATCGACGGAGGGAACGAAACAAAACGAAACAAAAAAAAATTGGGGTTACAATCAACAACAGTTGAGTCATAGTTTAAAGCGATAGCAGATAAATTATTGGAAAGTTTCAGGGTTTAATGAAAAAATATTACAAGAAAAAAAAATACCAACACATACACACAAACACACAATCATACAGGAATACGAAAACATTGTAGGTTCCAATGTTCAATGTGTTTTGAGCACACGAACAGACTCACCGGAAACGAGAAAACGACCGTAGAGCTTTATTTTGTTTCGTTTGTTGGGAATTGGTGGAAAATAGCTTATAAATCATTTGTCAAAAGAGGATTTTTGACACTTTTACGTCTACTATCATAACTAGTAATCAAGTTGTTATCATTTAGTATGGAATTCCTCTTCAAAATGCATTTTGACAGACGGCTTATGAGCCATTTTTCCCCAAAAAATCAGTCATAATATGCAGTCGTTCGGAGCGGAGGTGCCAGGTCTGCAGATTCGTCTGTAAATTTTCAAGATTTCTGTGTATTTTTTCTGTTTTTTTTTAAAATTTGCAGCTTTTTTCGCAGTCATAGAAAAAATTGACCTGGCAGCTTTGGCTGCAGATTTCTTATGAAGTGCTGCCGACTTTTTTTTTCGCAGACCTTTTAGCAGAATTTCGTCAAAATTTTCTGATTTTTGAACTGTTTTTAGTTTTGTGTGTCATACTATAAGGAGAAATGAAAGCCCGCAAACATTTTTTTTAGGATTTACAGACTTTTGCAAACCGATCTGAAGCTATTTGAAGTTTCTACCTGACATCTCTGGTTCGGAGTGTTACGGATTCAAACCACATTGCTGGATTCGAAGAAGAATTTAACAGGATCGAATCGCATTTTATCTAAGACAAGACCTGACATCTTGGGGGGCTGCTTTTGTTCCAAAATGGACCAGTTTCTGATTGGCTAATTTTGATGTTACAACCTGCACATTGTGAAAAGAAAAAACTTTTGCAGGGTACGCGAGCAATGATGCCAAGTATAAAGAAAATCAGAAAACATATTTATTAAAATGTATAATTTTAGCTCACCAATGAAAATGAAAATTTTCGGAGAATGTTTCACATTTTTTTTCAATCTCATTGGTAATAAATGTTAATTAATGGACTGTGTAATTAAAATAGGCATCAAGCCGTTTTTCTTTTTAGTGAATTAAAGGTAACCAAAAAATATTTGTTAAATTACTGTAAACTCGAAAGTGTGTTTAGTTTCACGAGAAGAATGAACTGTTGTGTTCCACACTGTGATCGCATTAAGCATTTCTATCCAAACCTGACTTCTTCCGGTTTCCAAAAGATCCGGTAATACGGCAACAAAGGATTCGATTTTGCGTTCAACAAGAGATATTTCGTGTTTTGTCATCAAAGCTCAATTAATTGTTTTTAAGCATTAATTTATTTTAAAGAAATGCTTTCAATTCTAAAAATTTATATGTAATATTTTTTTCCTAGCATAGTTATTAAAAAATCTGTAAATATGGCTACACTGTAGCCGATACGTTGGTATTTATTCCACAGGGTGAAAATGACGAGAAGGATGATTCGGAAGGAAGAATAAGAAGCCAGTTGTCAGGTCTTGTCTTAGCATTTTATTAAGTTCAGTTCTACACGCAACAAGATTGGCCTTTGTTATAACCCATTGAATGAAAAAGTTGTTACGTTTGCTCGTTTCAATTGTTACTTATTCAACGGCTAACCATCATCGGAGTGATTCTGTCCGAATTCGTTTGTTAACAGTTTCGAACCTAGTTTCAACGTTATCGAACAGAAATTCGTGTCAGTTTCGACCATGATTGTTATATCGGGTTTGCTCACACCCCCGTTGCTAAGCGCGAACCCAACACAGTTTCATGAAAAGTGTTTGTTTAGAAAACGACGCTTGACAGCAGCCACAGAAGCAAACGCCTACTCAGTTGACAGTAGAATAATTTCGCTTGGTCAGCAAGCTGACGGTGAATAGAAGAAATCATCAGAATACTACTTTCTTCTGTATTATTTCTCAATCAAAACCATTCCTATTTTCAGTTCTGTTATCTAATTATAGCACTTTCATCTCTCGTCGTCGTTTGCGTCAAGCAACAAATATCAACATCTAACAGAACATACCACAGCAATCACAAAATGCAAAAATCTTTTCGGACAGTATAATATTCCAAATACAATCAAAAATGAGTTAAATATACAACAACAAAAAACTACAGACACGAAGATGAAATATAATCAACAAACCTTTCGATTTTGATAAACACACAGACACACCCCCACACACTCACACACACTGATAAGCAAGCAAGCAAGCAAGCACAGAACAAAATGGCGAAAAAATGTCGAACAAAAAAAAAAGATTATAAACAGAAAAGGTTAAACCAAAGTTTATAAATCGTTTACCAGACTACTAATCAACAATCGATAGCGCTTCTCGTCGAAACACAGCAAGCTGGCAACAACCACACACGCGAATGCGAACCATTAACAAAAACAAAACAAAACAAAAACATGGAACGGATGAGAAAAAAAGAGATAGAAAAAAAAACAAATAAAAAAACTGGAACGAACAACAACAACCAACAATAATAGAAAAATTAAAACGTCAGAGTTGAATGAAAGCAAACGGTAAAAGACACGTTAAAAGATAGTGTATTGTAATAATATTATTTTATTAGGTTTTGTTTTTGAAGGAGAAAAAATTCTAATAAAATGAAGTTAATATAAAATTTGAAAACATTCGGACTTTACAGCTTGGGTCGGGTTGACTGTTTTGAAGAAGCTTCCAGGGAGCAAAGTAATCTAACATTGCATACCGGGCAAAACGGTTTTAGTCGAGAAATCAGTATACTTTGACGGCAGAAAAGAGCAGTTCCATTAATTGACAGACGGAAACCGATTGCTTCCATTTGTCCACGTTTTAAGTATGACAAACCATTTTTGTTTTTCACGGATGCATTTCTAACCAACCATTTATGCAGGTAGTGACTAAAAGGCGAAGAAAAAAAGGCGGGTGAGTAATGTCAGAGACATAACTGGAGATAACACAATAATAATAAAAGGCACAAATCTCCAAATATCAAGGGGAACGTGCCATTTGAGCCAATTTGTTCTGAATGTCAGAAACATAACTGGAGATAACGTGAATACGAATAAAACTGACATACTTTTCTTTCACACTTACGAATATCAATATTCGTTTTTATTAGTTGTTTGTTTTTGTAAATTTGGCTATCTCTGCCAGTGTTGGTGATTGCTGAAAATTTTACAGAAGCTGCTCGATTTTTATCTATATTGTATATAACATTTTCAATCCGGTAGAAGATGCTATAAGAATTCGAGTCTCTCAATGCATGAACCTCAAAAGAATTTTTCTACATTTCTTCGCTCCACTTCATACTCTGAGTATTTCATGGCCCTTAAAAAAATTTCAGTCTGATAATGATCGCCGCTGTGTGGAATTTACCAAGAGAGAATCGCAAGTTGACAATTATCGCAGAAAATCGAATCGATGATTCGACTTCATGATTCTCATACTAGGTTGCAATATTTCAAAACCCTTGTGTGGAGCATTCACATACATTTTCATAGACACAACTTATACAAAGGTTATATGCACATAGTTAGAATAAGCGGCAATAGTAAAATGGTTCTATCGCAATTATCCACTGCCCATACAGAATCGGATCGCGAAACGAGAATAAGCGACCGTTAGTTGCTTCAGAGAGAATCCCCACAGGAGCGTGGTAACCTTTGATGCTCAGAAATGTCATCGAGAGAAATTCGCTATCGCACTGGTGTCTATTCTATGTTAAATGAGCCATGCCGGGTTTTTGTTGCTGCGATGATATCCGTCCCTCTTTAATGGCGCTGATTCAATCGTGTGAAGAGTTGCTAGTGAGCGTTCTTTGATACGATGAAAGCCATCCTTGATCTCTGCTGCTTCGCTATTGAAGTATGACTTATTGACGACAAACATATTCTACGCTGAACAAATGAGAGTAAAATTATTCAAAAAACAATGTTTTTTTGTAGATTTACATACTCCGAGGAGGAGTACCAAAAACCAAAAACTACACCAAAAACTGAAAACTGATTTTCAGACGTTCAGGAACTGGAATAGAATTAAATAACAAAACTCGGTACCTTGGACTTTGGGTAAAGAACTAAATTCAGAATCTTGAACCTTGGTTCCGTATTCAGGTTCGAAATCAGATCAAGAATTCAGAATTCCACATAAGGAATTTAGTTCTTGACTTTTGGAGCTGAATTCATTTTCAAAATTCAAACTCCGATTTTAAATCTAGAACTGAATTTTAAACTTGAACTAGGGAACTAAATTCAGTTTCAAAGTCTAGTTACAGAGCCCAAGTTCCGAACTTAATTCCAAGACGAGGTTCTGAATTCTGGAACTGAATGCTCTTCCGTACATTGAAGCTTACAATGGACCAAATAAGTTTTGGTCTGATTTGGGAAGCTGTCACAACAGCGGACAAGCGGTACAGTGATATTAAGGAGCAAGACTCTTTGCAATCGTATGAGTAATGTCAATGCGAAATTCTTAGTCTAAAACTTTTCCGTTTCCCTGAAAACTGCTCGAGAAAAAATATTTCAGTTTCAGCTTACTTCCACTAGTACATTTGATTAGCAACAAACAGATTCCTATATAGATTTCCTCTTGCAGAAATTATTGCGATAAGGAAGTATAAGTAAACCCGCAAAAAAGGCTTTGGATATGAAATGTTGTCGTAAAACTATTTATTAATGCGGAAAACTGCTTTTGTAACAGAAAATATTTAGTTTTGTTCATACAAATGCGTTGAAGCAGTGTTGCTAACTTTTTTTATTAGGGAATTAAAATCTACATTCATAAAATGTAAACAATTTTCCATCAAACGCTGGTGAAAAATTTATCAAAACTTATATTTCTTCCAAAAAGTCAGGTTTAAGCGCTATTCACACTAGGTCGTGACGTATCCGGAACGGGACTGGACCGGATCCCATCCGGGTTACGCTTCGAATTTGTGTAATGCAGCTCCATGTGAACATTTTCACTAGACCGTGTCGTACCCCTGTCTGTATCGACACACGTCCGAAGTACGATCAAAGCATGCGTTGACTCAAAGTTACTATTGGCAGGTGCAATTGCCACATGCTTTCCATCCAAGGCTTCAAGACACAGCGAGAAATTCCACAAAAATCGGTTGGTTTCGGCATTGCATCGTTGATTAATTTTTCGGTAATTACACGACATATCTCGTGAACAATCTGGTAAACAGCCCCAAGTCTGCAACTAAATGCTATTGTTTTTTGGCGTGACTCCTGTTGCTGAATATCTGAAATCATGAGACGAACAGAAACTACAGGCCATCTCAATGATCGTTATACAATTTTTGGTTGGAGTTTTCCTGATATTTACAAAGAAATCTTGTTAACAAATCAATGAAAATATCTTCCTCTCTCGGAGGGTCACTGCTAATCGGAATGTAGTGTCATGCTTTTTAAGACACGGATGAATTTTACTCAACAGCGAGTTGAAACAGACTTCTGATATTCGGAAATATTCCTTGATCTCGTCATTCACAAACTTTCCGGTGGTGAATTCACCCTCAACTGCTCTTTTTTGCCAAGTTCGTGCATCCAAATTTTCTTTCTATTTTTTGTTTTTAAACTGCTGATTATTTTCGTCATTCAGAGCAATTGCAGTTACGGCCAATTCTTCGTTGGAAAAATGTGCCATTTTCGTGAGGAACAGAAAAACATCTAATGCATCGATTGTGTATGTTACTAATAGCAACGGCAGCGACAAGGAAAGTGCACGGTATGATAAGAATATTCTACAAATACGTTCCGGATACGTCACGGCCTAGTGTGAATAGCGCTTTAACATTCATTTGAGAATAACTTATTGTGAAAAACCATTGACGAATTTCGCGCTAAATCGTATTCAGAGTTGGCAGCACCCTCTCAGATTCTAATGAAACTTGCTGTACTCGAAGACTGTCACAAAAAAAACTGCATATTTTTTTGTTTCAAAAATGATCTAGACTGTCTTTTAAAAAGAGCCAAACTTTTTTTTACCAATTGTTTTCAAATGGTTGTTTAGTCGAAAACTGATATATCCTCCAAAAAAGTGTTGTATGAGTGGTTTTTATAAAATTAGTCAAGTTTTTGAATGTCAATAGTGAAACAATTCTAATCGACTCCTACAGAGAAAACGAAAAACGATTTCAAAAACTTGTGTGAAAATCTCCACGCGACGCTGACGGACCGTCTGAATACTGCTTTGAGCTATTTTTGACGTTTCGGTCACGGAAGGAGACGGCCATTATTCACCGCCTACTTAGTTTCAGCAAATTGAATAGCCCTATACAATATGGTGAACATTTTAAGTAGTTCTTATTCAATGAATCAACGTTGTCGAATAAACGGCGTTGAAATTGTAATACTTTAGAAAAGTTTCATGTTTAGCTAATAAAATGCTCTATAAATTCAATGAGAACTATTATGCACTGGAGAATCAAAGCCAATTCGAAATCGCCAGTTATGTGAGGAATGTATCCATTTCGGTCAAAAATCAACATCTAAATTCAGTTCATAAAAATAGTTTGGTTCAAAATATAAACCATTTTCATTTAATTTTCTCCTAGACTTTCTAATAGAAACTTAATATAAAGATCCAAATTATAGCACCTAGAACCTAAACAAGCAGCTCCACCTCCGTCAGTGGCCAAATCCGGCACACGGCCCTACTTTTGACCAGTCCGATCGGAACCGGACCATAGTTTCTGGAGTCGGAACTGTTGTGCACGTTGTCTCCCTCGATCCAGAGGTGACCTCTCGGCACCGTCACGATGGCAATTCGAATTTCCGACTGGTGGTTTTCTTCCGTCCCGGAAACCGATGACATATTCTCTGCTCCGCCACTTCGGATGGGCCCGGTAGTGACGGAATCGGAAATGGCATCCATTTTTTGGCGCAATTTTTCCTCACCCCCCGGGGGGCTATTGATCGATTTCGACACGACGGTACTGTGAATGGTATACGTGTTGGACAGTGGGTTTAGGTTGAACGAGGCTTTAGTCATAATACGATCTCCTGGAACTCCAATAATCCGCTTGCAAACGTGCTGCGTCGGATTCGTGGGATTCCTACTGATGATGATGTCACCACGCTGTAGATTCCCCATCCGTGGACTGATACGATCCGTGATTAGAATATTGTTGGTATGAAGCGTCGGTTCCATTGACGGTCCCACACACTGAAAATCCCGGCGGGTTAGCAAATCAATCGGAAATTATGTAACAATCAAATAAATACCACAACAAAATCACCCAAATATTCAAACGTGCAGTGCGTTATGCAGCCGTACTGGATAACGTAACCGCAGATACCGGCGACTTTCGACAGTGTTTTGAACATTGCAAATATCAAAGTTACCGACGATTCACTGCGTCCTAATAATGATCTTACATTATTTACTTTACATAGCAACAAATACACCAGAACAGCTGATTTTGACTGTACCTTATCAGTGACGTTTTCATTATTGTTTTCATTTTGAAACATGGAACCAGTGGTGTCAGATTTTATTTTCCGCATATATTTCAAACGCCGAGGGGCGGATGGATAACTGTTAAATATTACGAAATCGAAAATGAGGATTGGTAATAATGCGCCTAATACTATGTTTACATTAGCTTTAATATCACTTGATATACATAGATGGTATCGTGGAACAACTTGACACATTAGTTAAGTTCGGAACACGTCTGCCTTATCCTTCTCTTTCGTTTCGTCCGTTCGAAATCTTTTGATTTTCGTGTTGGATGTTTATCAACCGTACATGTGCAAACATAAATAGGAGTGAATTTTTAGACCAGGTGCATAAGCATTTTATGAAAACAAACTTCAAGTGGAAAAATTAAAACAAGAAAGTAGTAAAAATATCGAACCGATTCAAGCCGATTCTGCCGGTCTGGTATAGAAAAATGTCGGCTTTAACAGAACTGTTAATAACCACCAGACATCCATCATACCCCCTATAGAACAAAGAACACCAGCTGCAGTTAACAACTTACCCTCCAATCAACCAGGAAATGCAACCAATGTGCAACAAGGCGCATCTACAGCAACTCTCAACGAGCCCAAGACTACGATCAACAAGGACAACGAAAATAAAACGGAAATCACACACAACACCGACGATGAAGCAATGGATGATGAGATAAGCCGCGGACGAAGTGACTCTATCGAAATACAGAATGCAAATTTTCACATTTTATTAAAATAATCCGATTCGTTCGAAAATCGAAATAATCCGACTCGATCGAGAACTATGAACGTAATCTAGATAACATTTGGAGCCATTAGAAAGGCTGATTTTGCATAATGTTCCCCATCGTTGTCCACTTTTCGTTGTATTTTACTCCAATGCAAACGACTAGCAACAGGATGGCGCCAAATATATTATATATCAATATGGATCACTCTTGCGATTCACGAGGGACATCACAGTAAAGTGCGGTGGTAAAAAAGGTTACTAATACACTACAAATTTTTTAATGCACATATGACAGCCATGGATTCAGTACACTGAATCAAACAAACCCAAATATATAGAATATTTCTCGATATGCACTGCACGAAAAAATACGCTGTAAATACGGTTTAGAATAGCAATCTGATACTAACTCGGAAGAGAACACATTGTTATATAAAAAATCCCTATTTATATAAATGAGTGTGAAATGTAAACGCAGAACTAAACGAATTAATCTTAATGCTTATTCCAGAATTTTATCAACATTTCCGAATTAAGTATTGCAATTTCTTGATTTGAAAATTTAATCCATTTGTATTCAGGTTTACTGTGATAATGATTCCCGATTCCAGTCCAGTTTGTTTAGAGCATTTCATTGAACTGCAGATATGTAATACTACGGTATATTATTGTTTGTAATGCTGTTGGCACTACTGGTACTGCTCGATGTCTTTAATTTACTGTTTATCCGTGAGACAAACAGGTCGAAATCATAGTAAGTTTACAGTTAACAAATCTTTTTTGCTTACACATTAATTCACTAGAAAGAAGAACGGCTTGATGCTGATTTTAATTACACAGTGCTGCCACTATGAACATTTATTACAAATGAAATTGAAAAAAGTGAAACATCCTCCGAATATTTTCATTTTCACGACGATAGGTCTTGAAGAACGTAATTCTACATTATTTTTAGGCAATATTTACTTTCGTCAGAAAAAACACATGAAAATGTTCACACCTGTATTTGGGCATCATGCTCAATTAGTTGTGACATTTCACTTCTGGGTGCACGATAAACGCAAACTATTAAATTTGACTGAACTAATAGCCTTGAGCGTCACGAGATGGTGTTACTGTGATGTCCTTTTCGATTTGTATTGAATTCGTTAAAGTGATCCATATTGATATATAATATATTTGATGGCGCAAACAATCTTCTGTGAAGCGAAACTGGTTTTGCGAACGTCCCGCAACTGATTCAACATTGAACTGAATTCTTGATACTTGAGCTGGATCAGAGCTCTGGACCTGAACCAACCGGAATGATGCACTTATTTTACTTTCTGCTCATTCAATTGCGCAGGTGCAGTAATGAACGAAATATGTCAAGTATTAACGTTAAAACTACCCAGGTACGAGAATAGCGTCATGAGTTTTCTTCTTTGATACTCGTACACCAATAAATTTTGAAAAGATGTCTCATGGTAAAGTAAGTCGTATTCACGAAAAATACAAACCAACATTATTTCAAATTTTCAAGCACAATCTAATAATTATCACCATTGCCTAGTTCAAAGCTCGCCGTTTGAGCAGCGCAGCGATAGTAGAAGAGTTAGCTGAATTCTTCAATAGCATGGGCATCTTTGACAGTCAAGCAATTATTTTATCACTGTCCAAAATAACCCTGCTTGGAAGCATGGTTATTATTGACAGATCGATAGTTGTTTTCTGACACTGAGAAAAACTTTCAAATATTCTAATTTCAGAAAAGTGAGAATTACTTGTATGTAATTTCATTAAAACTTTCAGTCATAGAGAATTCCTCAATAAAAAGTTTGAATATATTGTCAATCGAAGTAAGTTTTTCTAGCAGATTTTCGCACGTTCTCTGTATTGCAATTATCATACCTCTTGATACCATTTTATTTTCAGTACAAAATAATCCCAAATAATTTTTCATCCATCAAATTTACCAATGAGTCCCAGTTTTGGTCAAATTTAACTACTCGATGTTCGACTGCCAAATTTTAACTAAAGCTTAAAATAATTCGCGAAATGATCCAGGGCCTTAACGGCCCAATTTCAAATGAGAGCCCCTTTGATTACTACTGAGCCATTACTGCAATTCCTCGAAAGTTTCCAATATAAAACGATAGCTTGTGGCGTTAAATATACAATCAATTCGGTAAATCGTAAAAGAAAAAGAAATCAAAGAGAAACTGCCTAATTAGCAATTAGGCCCTTTTGTCGTGGAATTATCGAATTACTTATACACATCAATTATTTTTTTACTGATGTCGGTAAAATTTGTACAGATTTTTGAAAAGCTGGTAGAGTTGCACTGAACGTCTTCCTGTCATAATAATACTGACTTGTTCGTCATTCATTACCGACGCTCGGTGAAGTTTACAAAAGAAATTGTTATTTTACTGAAACCCGTGAAATTAAATTAAATTAAAAAAAGGCGGGTGGGTAATGTCAGAGACATAACTGGATGTCGTGAATACGAAAACAACTGACGTGTTCCTTAACACTTCCGAATATCAATTGTATGAATTATGTACGCATTCCCCTTTTTCACATTTTTCGCAAAAACAAAGAACGCTTCACTTGATCTCGATTACTGTGAATTTCACACAGCGAAAAGTGCACAAATCTAAGCAAACTGTTCTTGATTTGCAGTAAACTGAGGATATTTCCCTACGATTTGCAAACAACAAATCCTAATAGTTCTTTAGAAAACTTTTAGAGCCATTAGAACAGCTGATATTGTGCAATGCTCTCCACCGTTGTTTTTTTCCCAATGCTAATGACTGGCAGCTGTGACGTAATCGCTCTTGTCGAAAGCGAAACTAGCTGTGCAGACGACACAAAACACATCTGCTCGCAGGGGCGATAGAATCCAAACTGATTGAATTTTTGTTAAGAGATTTCCTTTTATGTGATTTCGTTTGTAGCTTTTTCACTAATGGGCGGTCCTAACGGCTATAAAAATAGCCGCATACAGAATTTTATTGTCGATTATTTCATTTCGGATTTGCATAATTTATTGAAAGAAACTATCAATATACTGTAGGGATTCGTTTCCAGCATTCAGAAGAGTCAAATTGCGTAATTCTCTACGACATTAAACTCTAAAACATTTTTTGCAAAAAAGGCTTCACTTGATCTCGATTACTGTGAATTTCACACAGCGAAAAGTGCACAAATCTAAGCAAACTGTTCTTGATTTGCCGTAAACTGAGGATATTTCCCTACGATTTTCGAACAACAAATCCTAATAGTTCTTTAGAAAACTTTTAGAGCCATTAGAACGGCTGATATTGTGCAATGCTCTCCACCGTTGTTTTTTTCCTAATGCTAATGACTGGCAGCTGTGACGTAATCGCTCTTGTCGAAAGCGTGCAGACGACACAAAACACATCTGCTCGCAGTGGCGATAGAATCCAAACTGATTGAATTTTTGTTAAGAGATTTCCTTTTATGTGATTTCTTTTGTAGCTTTCTCACTAATGGGCGGTCCTAACGGCTATAAAAATAGCCGCATATAGAATTTTAATGTCGATTATTTCATTTCGGATTTGCATAATTTATTGAAAGAAACTATCAATATGCTGGAGGGACTCGTTTCTAGCATTCAGAAAGGTCAAATTGCGTAATTCTCTACGACATTGAACTCTGGAACATTTTTCGCAAAAACAAAGAAGGCTTCACTTGATCTCGATTACTGTGAGTTTCACACAGCGAAAAGTGCACAAATCTAAGCAAACTGTTCTTGATTTGCCGTAAACTGAGGATATTTCCCTACGATTTTCGAACAACAAATCCTAATAGTTCTTTAGAAAACTTTTAGAGCCATTAGAACGGCTGATATTGTACAATGCTCTCCACCGTTGTTTTTTTCCCAATGCTAATGACTGACAGCTGTGACGTAATCGCTCTTGTCGAAAGCGAAACTAGCTGTGCAGACGACACAAAACACATCTGCTCGCAGGGGCGATGGAATCCAAACTGATTGAATTTTTGTTAAGAGATTTCCTTTTATGTGATTTCGTTTGTAGCTTTTTCACTAATGGGCGGTCCTAACGGCTAAAAAAATAGCCGCATACAGAATTTTATTGTCGATTATTTCATTTCGGATTTGCATAATTTATTGAAAGAAACTATCAATATGCTGTAGGGATTCGTTTCCAGCATTCAGAAGAGTCAAATTGCGTAATTCTCTACGACATTAAACTCTAAATCATTTTTTGCAAAAAAAGGCTTCACTTGATCTCGATTACTGTGAATTTCACACAGCGAAAAGTGAACAAATCTAAGCAAACTGTTCTTGACTTGCAGTAAACTGAGGATATTTCCCTACGATTTTCGAACAACAAATCCTAATAGTTCTTTAGAAAACTTTTAGAGCCATTAGAACGGCTGATATTGTGCAATGCTCTCCACCGTTGTTTTTTCCCAATGCTAATGACTGGCAGCTGTGACGTAATCGCTCTTGTCGAAAGCGTGCAGACGACACAAAACACATCTGCTCGCAGTGGCGATTGAATCCAAACTGATTGAATTTTTGTTAAGAGATTTCCTTTTATGTGATTTCGTTTGTAGCTTTTTCACTAATGGGCGGTCCGAACGGCTATAAAAATAGCCGCATACAGAATTTTATTGTCGATTATTTCATTTCGGATTTGCATAATTTATTGAAAGAAACTATCAATATGCTGTAGGGATTCGTTTCTAGCATTCACAAGGACCAAATTGAGGAACTCACTGCGATATTCACCACTTTTCGGAACATTTTTCCCGGACGATTTGTTGTACAGCAGCAGATATTTTGTTCTCTTCCTTAGAACGCATTCTGATTGGCTGGTGTTGACATGGAGCAAATGAGACAGGTTTTTCAATAGTGTACTATTGAAATACTTCAATGCTTTTGCTATACACGTTTAAATTGAAAAATTTCGATTCTATTGGTAGTTAGATTATATAAATCCTTTCACAGATCACTGAGCTATGAGCTTTAAAAATACGAGAAAGGCAAACGCGCCTTATGAATTATCCTCTTTGATACTCGTTTATACCAAACATTTCAGAAAAGTTTAATTTTGAATTATTTGAGACTATGTCACAAAACTGAAAATTTTATCTTAAAATTGTGATCATATTTCCATGTCGGCATGTCGCAAGTATTATGTTGATTCATTAGATACAACAATATTCACGATCAGAAACTTATCACTCTCTCAGAGGGTAAATTTTGAAAAGGCACCCCATAGTAAAGTAAGTCGTATTCACGACAAAAATGGGTTGTGTAGAGGTACAGTAAAGTAAATTCCGCATAATTCTTTAGGAGTATTATTATGGTTTTAAGAAGAACCGAATAGAAGTCTGGCATAGAGAACTGGACCCTGAGTTCAAGACCTAAATTTAGATCCAATAACAGACTCAGAATCCAGTTTCAGTCGCTGCTGGTACTCGCCTTGATGGCCAGCAAGCGAATGAGAGATGCGACCTGAGCGTTTGAGGTTTTTAACCACGCAGAAGGTGCATTCTCCGTCGCCGCTAGTTAACTCCCGCTGCTGCTGCTGGTTAAGGTCCTCTCGCCTCGATGGCCAGCAAGCGAATGAGAGATGCGACCTGCGACCACGCAGAAGATGCATTCTCCGTCGCTGCTGGTTGATGATTCCACTCCCACGACGTCTGCTTCCATCGAACGCACGAAAAGAAATGATCGATTTTCGACCACGGTTCCCCTTTTATACGCATTAAGTTGAAGATATGTGCCTGACTGCCTCAAAATCGTCGTCCTTGCGCGAAAAACCCAAGCGAAAGTAAAGAGTTTTCCGCGTTGTTTTCAAATTTTAAGAAAACTTAATTTTTGAGTTGTTTGTGGTTATCGCACACTGTTCAAAATATTATCCTGAATTCCTGATCATATTTTTGATGAAATGGTGAAAGAATTATGTTGCTACCATTAATACAAGTCGAGATATTCACGATTAAGTTCTGCCCATTCTTCCATATGGCTAATTTTGAAAAGGCGCCCCATAGTAAAGTAAGTCGTATTCACGACAAAAAATACTAACATCATATTTTCGTACAACAAATAATATATTTATTATTACTAGATAGAGAACTTGCTATTCAACAACGATTTATAATGTATTTCATTGTATTTTATTCGAATCGGATTTTTTCGATCTAATACGAAATTTTGCATTTTGTTGCTGGATCGAGTTCGAATTTTCCATACAAAAGCATCACTCGATTGAATTATAGAATGTAATTTTTTACATTCGTTCGAAAAAATCCGACTTGATCGAAATACAGAATAGGAGTGAATATAATTAAGATACACATAGTAATTTTCACTGGTGGTTAACAAAGATTGCGATGCGACAAGATAGCGACAAAATGCCGCAAACATAGCGAAACTGTCGTTCGCATCGATCGAACCTCTTCGAAACCACAAACCAGAAAAATATATTTTTAAATTGACCGTTAAATGACAATCGTTTTTATAACAAGAGTAATTTCACAATAATTCTTTGTATTCATCGACGTTTTTGTCTTCAGAACCACGTTCTTCACTCGAAACATTATCAATATTAACTATAAAAGTAAAATAATATGAAAAAAATGTAAATCATCTACTTTAGAAATTCAGTCTGCTTACGAAAGAAATCGCCAAATTTACATGCAAATCTGCAACCTGGCTCCTGTGATTCTGACGCTCATTATTTCGCTATTCTGCGGCGATTCCGTCGCATTTTATGTCACGCTGAAA
This sequence comes from Malaya genurostris, assembly GCF_030247185.1. Taxonomy (NCBI): domain Eukaryota; kingdom Metazoa; phylum Arthropoda; class Insecta; order Diptera; family Culicidae; genus Malaya; species Malaya genurostris. Next base: position 33,624,432 of record NC_080570.1, read on the forward strand.
ATCACAATATTATTTATCATCGTTGATGGTAGGATAAAGTACGTGATCATCTGTTATTCGATTGGCATATTGTCAGTAAACATGGTTTGATATTATTTTTCAGATGCCTGGAAATAACAAATAAAGTATCCAATATGAGTATTACTCGATCGCTATACATTCTAGTACTCGAGAAATCAACATTACACTGGTTTCTGTTTAAAAAATGTTGATACCTGAAGATTTTCCATGTTTAATCGTAGTTTACACTAAAAAAAGTAGTAGTAATAACTTTGAAATCGATTTTCTTCTACTCCGAGTGTACTTTTATTACTGATATCTATTCGTATTATTGAATAAACGATAAAAATGTTGCGAATCATTACTGCCGATATGAATATTTCCGTAAAAATCCTCCTTTTCTTGGTTCCATTTTTCATTGGCAGGTGTCGCTACCGGAAAATCAGCTTTCAGCTTTACGACAATGTGCCAATAGAGCTGAAATATAAATTAAAAATTGAAATAATGAAAAACTTGCTTACCACCAGAAAATTGAGCAATTGAGGTACGTTTTTCTCGATGCGACTAAGTTTTTACTAGTGAAAATAATGTTTTACAATTCATAACCGTAAAAATAATTTCTGAACATCGAAAGAGAAATTTGATGTCTTTTAAAAATCAACTGAGTGATATCTTTGGTTAGTTGAAATATTTCACGATATTTTACTCTAATTTTATCGGTTTATCATCTCAGTGTTCATCCTGTTATCAGCTGTCAAACGTCAAGCGTCACAGATTTTCTCCAACTCATTGACGAACGAAATTTTTTTTTGTGTTAAGCTTCTTGACGGAAAACTGTGCAGAATTGAAGAAACTCGAGCGCAAGAATGTCTTTCAAGTAGTGGCCGTGTAGTAAAGAACCATATTCGTAGTAGTTTTCTTCAAGGTTCCTAGCTTCAAGTGAAGAACAAGTCGTTCTCATCAAAACAATGGACAACCCCCTCCAGCAGAAGGCAAATCCAGTGGATCTGAAAATCAATGCTCTGATCGAAAAAGTTTTTCTCATAACGTTGAGCAAGGATGCACCGAAGGCGAGTTCCAATCGTCCGCAGTTGGTTTACATGGAAGAAGTTGCTCAGTCATCCGGAGAAAGTAATCTGCTCAGCATGGAGTTGCTCGAGCAGGCGTTGTTTGAAAGAATAATTCTCTTCAATCCGTCGGATTACTTACTACCGAGCAATGTGACCAATGCTTACACGGAAACGGTAGCCGAGACGAAAGTCATACTGTATCTGTTTGGGTGTTTTCAACGAAACGAACGCGCCATCAACCCGAACGATTCCATCGCTGCGGAGACCTGCAGCAGAATGCGGGATTTGATTTTGCGGAATGCGTGCACTTCCTTGAAACAGCCGGAACTGTTCGAAGGACAAAATTTATCTAGCCAGTTGCTGGATATTTTCAAACTATCGGAGGACGATCAACCGGTGAAGGCAAGGTTCATTTCCGAAACGGTAAAGGAAATTTTTGCCGACTCCGAGAGCGAGCAGGAAGGGTTTTTGGTGCTGAGGAAGATTTTTGAATCGGTTTTTGCGAAAATTATGGTGGCGTTACGAAACGCCTCGCTCATTAGCATGGAACGGTGGATTATGCCGTTCCTGGAGGTGTTCACCAGTGACAAATCCAATCCCCGGTTAGCTGTTCTGTTTCTGGACTTTACGACACCGCCGGAGGATGCTCAAGGTAACTGGTAATGAGGATCAAATTTGACTTTCACTGAATGCGTTCGATTTTTGTAGGAATTATATACTCCGAGTCGTTGCTGGGTCGGTTGCTTTCTCTTTCGATTTTGCCCCGAAACCAGAATGGACCGTATGAATATTTTGAGAATCCTCTAGGGACAAACCGGTCCGCTTACGAAAACCTTTCGTCGTCGCTGTGGAACTACACCAAGATGCACCTGGAATCGATGCACCTGTTCATCAAAGGATTCCTGCTGCTAGGCGGAGACGTTCGGAGTAAAATCCTAACGTGGATTGGTCGATGTTTGCACGCCAATGCTCCGCGGGGTCAAATTTGGAACACACATCAGGCGCAGAATATTTTCGGGAATTTGACAACGGCCCCGGATTCGTTCAGTGTGAATCTGGCGGGGCTTCTGTTGCGTTTGTGTCAGCCACTGCTGAAGCCACAGTTGAAGGTTTTGATTGTTGATCCGACCTACTGTGCCGTGAAAGAACCGCAAAAACAGGCCAAAGGAGTTCACATGCAGGATACCGAAAAAGAAACGTGTCTGCTGCCGGTCGATGAAAACGAATCCCGGCTGGAAGCGGACAAGTACAACTTTGTGACGGAATGTTTCTTCATGACCCATAAAGCAATCGATCTGGGGTTTCGTGTTTGCATCGAAAAGTTTTTCCGAATGAATCGTGAAATGCATCGGCTGCAGAGTGCCTACCAGGACACGCTGGCCGGTGGATCGGCTGGCGGATCGGACGTAGGCAATAGCATAATGCAAATGTTGTCCTCACAGGCACAGCAATTCCTGTGTCTGCAGAATTCACTCGAAGAACCAACGACCGACCTGCTGCTGTTGCAGTTTTATGAAGCATCAGCCATTTGGTTGTCTCAGCTGGCGTCCCGCGCGGCCGACAGAATCGACGGGTTGGACAAGGCGAAAGGTTTTGCCCCACAAAGCATAGAAGACGTGAAACTGCCACTGACGAATGAAATTTCCAAAGTTTTAAAGTAGGTAATCGGAGAATGTGATTGATTTTTTGTTGTTATTGCTGTTCTTTTTTTTCTCAGATGCATTCCCGAGTACATCATGGAGAACATTGTCGGCTATCTGCAGTTCTCCCGTCACTCCGACAGTCATCCGCTGCGGGTTAACGTGGAAGTCCAGAACAGCATCTTCACCATGATTCTGGTGTTCATGGGTTCGTCGGAGCGCATCCGAAATCCCCATCTGCGGGCACGGCTGGCCGAAGGGCTGGAGTGTCTACTGCCGAAGGACACCGAAACCGGTGGGTTCTGCTTCAGTGCCGCCCTGTTTTCGAACCATCCTCATCGACTGGAAATCATACCGAATCTGCTGCGGGTTTTCGTCAGCATCGAAATGACCGGGCAAAGTGTGCAGTTCGAGCAGAAATTCAACTACCGTCGCCCCATGTATGCCATCATGGATTACCTGTGGAAGTTGGACGAACAGAAGCAGTGTTTCCGGGAATTGGAACGCGAAGCCATTCGGGACATTGAAGCGGAAGATCCGCCCATTTTTCTACGTTTCATCAACCTACTGATTAACGATGCCATCTTTCTGCTGGACGAGTCGCTTAGTAATCTACAGCAGATTAGACAACTGCAAGCCGCTCAGGATGCCGGCGAATGGACCAATCTGCCAGCAAATGAACGGCAACAGAACGTGGTAAATCTGCGGCATCTGGGGTTGCTGGCTCGCTTCGATAACATTCTGGGAAGAGACACCATCAATATTCTGCAGTTGCTCACATCGGAAACGAAGGAAATCTTCTGCCACTCGTCGATGGTTGATCGAGTATCTGCCATGTTGAACTATTTCCTACTGAATCTGACGGGACCGAAGAAGAGCAACTTCAAGGTTAAAGACAAACGCGAGTTCGAGTTCGACCCGGCCAATACGGTGTTGGAAATCTGCCGAATATACGTCAACCTGCAGGGATGTGATGCATTTTGCCTAGCGGTTTCCCAGGATGGCCGATCGTACAGTCCACAGTTATTCGAGTATGCCGAACAGGTGTTGAGTAAGTAGTAGTAGTCCCTAGAAAACTGCAAGAATCTGTCTCATTGGGTTGTTCGAGCTATTGATGTGGAACACGGCAAGCCATGTTTTAAATGATCGATATTTTCTATTAAACAGTTTCAACATAAACTGCTAATGTACTGATGAGTCCAAGACGAAACGAAATAGTAAGCAACATATACAATTCTTGGATGTGAAGCTATGGCTCTAGTTCTATACGCAAATATTGTTTATTTCATAAAAATCCTTTAAAATCGATCTACATTGATTAGCAAGGATTAGTCACCACTTCTATCTCTCAACCATGTTTACTCATTTTTCACCGACCCGTGTCGTCAATGTTGTCATTTTCAGTCGACATAATGAAAGTATCGCGCCATTTTTGAGACAAAATTCTTAAAGAAATAAAGACTCATGTCTAAGACCTTCTAAACATTTATATAGCACAACAGTTCACAAGACTTGTGATGATATCATATGTTCTGAAGTCATTTGCATTCCTACTCCTAAATGACAATTCACAGCCGATTCGTGATGGGCGGAAAACATCTCAATTTGTAGGTCATATTAATAGATGGTCATACAAATTTACTTTGGCTATACTGGTTTCGGATTCAAGTTCCGGAAGTAGTGGTCTGAAATTCCGAAAGAAAGCTCACCAAAATTTCTCAGATAAATTGACGGTTGAGTATACATAATAGTCAAGAAAGCCGAACGAAGGCCATTTCACAGCGATTTCGGTCTTCAATTGCTTCATTAATGCACGCTAATACTGTTTTTTTTTTCTGATTTGAGGTAGTCCTTCAAAAGTATGCTATACCGATCCCAGAAAACCGATCGGCTTCGAAACATTCGTTTTGACTTTAGTCTATTGTCGGGTAATCATTCTGTTTTCTAGCGGTCTAATACTGGATTCAGCCAAACATGTATTCGAAGAGTGCTTGCGTTCGTCTTTCTAGCCCTAAATAAGTATGTGAGGGATCCAGCGGCAGGCTATCTTTCTCATCTGCAGAATCTTGCTCAACTAAGACATGCTAGCACACTCTCTCTTATGATCATTTATTTTACTCCGGTTTCATTCTCCATTTTATGTAGTTTTGACTCTGTTCTGATTCATAGTATCGGCTGCTGCGAGCTTTATCGGTAGTGGAGTTTTGACCGTCACGTCACTCTCATAACCTCTATCTCACGGTGTAATCTACAGGATCAACAGTCTCTTAATATTTCTCAAACTTTTTTTTCGTTTCTATTTCTGATTTCGGGAGGGGCCAAGGCCCCACGAAACCCAGTAGATTTTGCAAAAAGTGACTTACACTTACAAAAGGTAACGCCTACAAATTACTGAAAAGTAACGTTTCGTAACGGTTGTAATTTGAAAAGGAATAACGCTTCCAAACGTCTACAACTTACAAAAAAGTAACGCTTTGTAATGCCTATAACCTACAAAAAAGTAACGCATGTAACGCTTCGTAACGTCTATAACTTACAAAAATGTAACGCATGTAACGCTTCATAACGTCTTTAACTAACAAAAAAGTAACTCGTAACGTTTCACAATGCCTCTAACTTACAAATAAGTAACGCTGCGTAATGCCTATAACTTACGAAAAAATAACGCATGTAACGCTTCATAACGTCTGTAACTTACAAAAAACTAACGCTCCGTAACGTCTTTAACTTACAAAAAAGTAACTCGTAACGTTTCGCAATGCCTTAAAAAACTTACGAAAAAATAACGCATATAACGCTTGATAACGTCTATAACTTACAAAAAAGTAACGCTTCGTAACAGCTTTAACTTACAAAAAAGTAACGCTCCGAAACGTCTATGACTTACAAAAAAGTAACGCTTCATAACGCCTATAATCTACAAAAAAGTAACGCATGTAACACTTCGTAACGCCTATAACAAAAAAGTAACACATGTAACGCTTCGTAACGCTTATAACTCACAAAAATGTAACGCATGTAACGCCTCGTAACGCCTATAACAAAAAAGTAACGCATGTAACGCTTATGACTTACAAAAAGGTAACGCTTTGTAACTCCTACAACTTACAAAAAAGTATCGCTTCGTAACGACTATAACTTACAAAAAAGTAACGCATGTAACGTTTCGTAACGCCTATAATTTACAAAAAAAGTAATGCATGTAACGCTTCGTAACACCTGTAACAGACAAAAAAGTAACGCAAGTAACGCCCAAAACTTACAAAAAGTAACGTTTGTAATTTACAAAAAAGTAACGAATGTAACGCTTCGTAACGCCTATAATATACAAGAAAGTAGCGCACTAGTAGTAGTAGTATTTTCCGGAATTACCAGGCAATATGTGCGAATATATGAGAAAATACGCATTCAATTTTCTTTGAAATTTCTCAACCAAGTTTTAAAACAAAGATACAAATAAAAGGTCTTGAAATTTTTCAAAAAGTTCTCGAAAAGTTGATCCAAATCCGACTTCTGGTTCCGGAATTACAGTGGGATTAGTCAGAAAAAAATTCGATTTCATGAGTATTTTTTTACAAGCGATGGCGTTACGAGGTGCAGATTTTTATAAAATTTACTGGTAAATTAATTTAGTTGGCAGACCTTGTTAGTTGGTGGATATATAAATCGACTTTGGGACTACTAGTCCCCGATTTCCGCCTCCGAATCCCCGGTAATTGGGAAGAAAAGCTCCAAAAACGAAACTCAATTCGATTTCTCAGCAACGGTTGAACCGATTTTCACGAATCATGATTCAAAATAAAGCTAGAAAAACGATTCAAATTAAAGCTATAGCCGTAATTGTAGAGCAATAAGTATCAAAACTTTCAACCTGTCATACAAAACGAAGCTAAATCGGTACGTGCTGGTACGGAAGAAGAAAACGCACCCACCTAGCACACAGCGTTCTTTGATCAATTTTGCAGGGTTGCCACATTTAAATCAATATTAACTTGACGTAACTGTTTACAAATTGAAAAGGTGATGGTAGTTTATACCGAAGAAAGTTTTTTGGTTCAGCTTACTAAAATTCAAATCGATACTTAGATATGTTTGAAACTAATAAAATAATATTCTAATTTACACGAAATTGACTGAACTGTAAGTGTTCAAAACCTGACCACTTTACTAAATGTTTACTTCCATAAAATTTAAATCTAGAATTTATAACAAAATAAACTGGCAGCCCCACAAGCGTTTTATCTAGAGGCGTGCAAAACAGCTCATTTTGGTGAACAGCTCCGAACCGATCAGCTCACCAAAGTGAATCGATTCGATGTATCAGCTCATCAGCTCTTTTATTTTGAACTAAAGGTTCATTTTGTGCGCCGTTTTTCTTATGCACCGATTTTTTTTCAAATGCATGATCGAAATTGAATCATTGATTTGCAATGATGCAATGAATGCCATGCGAAATAATTTATCTTTAATTGATGTCGACTAAATTGAATCTCTTAGAGAGCCGAAGATCCGATCAGCTCGTAGCGTGTTCCCTGCGTCATAATGCAGTGAACTGGGTAGCAAAAGAGTGAGCTGGTGAGCTGCGGTTCTTTTGAAAAGAGCTGTGAGCTGTCACTTCAATGATTCGATTCACTGGAACAGCTCAGGAGCGAATTGCCCATCTCTAGTTTTATCTGTGTTTAAAAAATAGAACGACAGCGTATAGCAGTTTTAAATTTGACAGAAGAACTGTTCGAATAAATAAAACTAGAACGGCTTGCTGAGGATACGTTTGTTCCAGTTTCAGTTCTATTTTATGTCGTTTTCGTTTTTAAATTGCACTACACCGGTGTAGCGAAAGCTGCACCTAAACCGTTCGTTTTTACCAATTGCACTACACCAGTGCTACACTTTTTCTGCACCGATACCACTGGTGTAGCACTCATCAAAAGTTTGGTGTAGCTCTGTGCAATGGAATCGTTAATTGTAGTCAATGGTTACTGTTTATGTTTTCGTCATTTTTGTTCGTTTATTCATGCCTCAGTGTAGCACTGCACCGGTGTAGTGCAAATTAAAAACGAAAGCGCCATTAGATCTTCCATATTGTAGCGTTTACACTTCTGCTGGCTGCCAGCATGCTGGTGTCAGTGTACTGCCCTCTTAGGAAAAAAACGTTCAACGGTGGTCATTCGTTGGTCCAATACGTTCAATCATTGGACCACCGTTGAACGTTTTTTCCTAAGAGGGCAGTACACTGACACCAGCATGCTGGCAACCAGCAGAAGTGTAAACGGGCCATATAGAACTTGTGGCCAGCGCTGCCAACTATACCGATTTCTCGGTATTTATTCCGATTTTTGGACTCGATACAGGAATACAGATATGCTCTCTCAAAATACCGATATTTCAATTTTCATACAGATAAATACCGATTTTGTGTTGGATTCCATAGGGGTAATGCCCCGTTTACACTTCTGCTGGTTGCCAGCATGCTGGTGTCAGTGTACTGCCCTCTTAGGAAAAAAACGTTCAACGGTGGTCCTTCGTTGGTCTAATACTTTGGATCATTGGACCACAGTTGAACGTTTTTTCCTAAGAGGGCAGTACACTGACACCAGCATGCTGGCAGCCAGCAGAAGTGTAAACGGGGCATAAACCAGGTCGAGCGACCTATTTTTTTTTGGTCGCAAAATCAGTTTCCGCACTAAATCGATGTTTGATTTTTCGAGAAAGGTATTGTACAGATAGATTTTTCCGCCAAATACCGATTTTTGGAAAAAACAGTTGACAGCACTGCTTGTGGCTGCTGAATTTGCTCTAAATAGCAAAAAGCAAAGGCCAAGTCAACTCGTCCGATTCGGATCGGTTGTTGAATCTGATTCCGAATCGATTTGGGAAATTATACTTAATTTCAAATCAAATTCCAGACGAGTTACCTGCGGATGTGTTCCACATCAAACGAAATAACGTAACTATTGTTTCAACTAATTTCCCCTTTTCCTTCCGACAGCCCGCATCGGCGGTGGACAGCTGATAGGAGAAATGCAGGAACTTTCGGCACGGGTCCAGCAGCTCGAGGCACAGCAGAAGATTGACGAGGAAGCGCTTGTCGACCCGCCGGACGAGTTCCTCGATCCGATCATGTCTTCCCTGATGAGCGATCCGGTGGTGCTGCCCAGTTCGCGGAATACCGTGGATCGGTCCACCATCGCGCGGCATCTCCTTTCCGACCAGTCGGACCCGTTCAATCGCTCGCCGCTCACGATGGACCAGGTCAAACGAAACGACGAACTGAAAGCCCGCATCGATGAATGGATCCGCGAGAAACGGGCTGCCCACGCTGCCAAAATGAACACGTCTGAGTAAGGCAAGCAGGTGTTCCGTCTGGAACCATTTGGTTGCGATTAATTAATTAAGTGATCGTTGGTAAGGGATTTATTTTGGTTGGTCGCCGCCGAACGTACTCGTGAACATTCTACGTTTTTCTTTGACGGTTTATTGGCTTTATACGATGTGTAATACAACAGTAGAAAGAAACTTTTATTTTATTTTACTCTTTGTAGTATGGATTTACCGATAGCGATACCACTGGGTACTGTATTTAGGAACAATGAATAACAATTAGTCCCATTTAGCATATTGACCATCGTGTTTTTAATCAGTTCAATAGACTCGAAAAGAATATTTCCAATCACGTCTACTTTCTTAACTTAAACGACATCGACATGATTTCACCCTTCCGAAAGTACACTGACAAATGAACAATTGAAATACCAAACCACGGATGAAGATACTTGGTTCGAGAGCTACTCTTTCTCTCTCCCTCTGGTGGCACGGCGAGTCTGGCATTTTATGCACGGTGGCACGTTCAATAAGGTGACTCACAGAAAAAGGAACACAATCACAATCATCGAAATTATGGGGCACCCCCCGCATCATTGGCACATTTTAATGAGGATTCTTTCGATGATGTCGACCGACCTAAGTTTTACGCCAAAACGTCATATTCGAACATGATAAGGCACGTTGGAGGTAGCAAGACTCGATGCAGTCAGACTGCATTATTTTGATGCACAGTGACACCGCAATTCTGACTAATAATAATAATAATAATAATAAGATTTTGATTGAACAGTAATGATGCGGGAAAATTTCCTACTTTCGATCACAGGGTCACAATTCCTAGATCTCACGGATTTGGTGTGAAATAAATTTTCGATTGTGATACCCGAACTAACTGACTCCAACTTCGGTGTTAAAGACTTAGACTTGGTGTTAAATTGGGTTTATTATTCCATTAGTCGTACGGACTGTGTCAAATTGAATGTTCAACAGAAAAATGTAAACGATTCTACCTCTATGCGGCTCGAAATAAAATTATGTTTCAGTTTATAGTGCGAACGATTTTGGGCCATTTCTGTGAAGACGACGATCGTAGTAGGCGTGTGCGTCGGATGCGAGAAAAATTCGCTGACGTCAATTTATTTTTCGAAAATTAACTTTTGCTTTGTTTTTATACAACATGTAATAAATGGAAGCTTTGTAATAGTAATTATGTGACGATTCTATGGTAGGTAGAAATGAATTTATTTATTGTTTTCGTATGGAGACGCGTGGTATAAAGGAAAATGTACAAAATCTGCGTTCTTTTCAACCAGACTGGCTCATGTAGTCTCTTTATCACTACCGATCTTTCCCACATCATCGAAATGACGGAATGAGCAATGAATTCTTACTCGACTGCATGATTTTTTAGTGCTCGATCGGTTCAGTGCTAGAATTTTCGCCTGAGTTGGCTGCTCGATCAACCTGATTGACAATGACATTATAAATGTCATTGAATATTCGCTCATTTTATGAATGTGTTAGTGTGAAATTTAAGCGACTTAAGCTATTTCACTACACTCCAGCTAGAGGAATGGATGATGCTGACTAAGGTAGGCCGTTTTGTTAATTTCCAGCGAATTTCAATAGTTTGTGTTGGGATTCTAAGAAGAACTGGTTATTTACTAGTTCTGTATATCCGAAAAACATGAAGATTTAAATTTGTATATTCAGTTATATAATGTTTTCGTTTAAAAATAAACTGAAAATCAGCACAAAAACTTGCAAAATCAGGAAAGAAGAAGAAGAAGACGAGTTGACAATTCAGTCCGCATCTTCTTACTCAATTCCGAATGATTTCCGAATCAACCGGTTGTAGGCGAACCGGTTCATTCGGAATCGGTTGTTGCACTAGAGTTGGAATTGATTCGGAATACATTATGATTTCCACATGAAATTCCGAATGAAAATTTCTCGCCGATTCGGAATCCATTCGGATCTGATAATGTGGGTTGGTGTGTCAAGTTGGTGATTACAGAATTCTAAGTTTTATTCATTTTTTTCGCACTTCCGAGTAGTTTTTTTTTTTTCAAATGAATAGTGTTCGTGCAATTTTCCGATCAGATTTTTATACTCAATTCGAACAGTTCTAGGAATAGGTTTTTGGAATTTTCCCAGACAAAAAATGTTCGAGTAAATTTTCGAGCAATTGTTTACAATCAAATTAATAATTTTTCGAGCTGATTTCGTTTTGTCTTTTAGGACAGTTTCCGAGTAGTATATTCAAATGGAAAAATGTTCGAGCTATGTTCCATCATTTCGAGCGGTTTTTTTTTAAATGAAAAGTGTAATAAATTTTCCGATCTGTTTTTCAAGTATATTTTTTTTCAAATTTTAGAAGCAGTTTTCCAAGTAATTTTTTCGATCAGTTTTTCGTTCTATCATTCCAAGCAGTATTTTTTAAATAGAAAGTGTTCGAGAAGATTTCCTTTTTGTTTTTTCGAACAGTTTCCATGTTTAATAAATGCAAAACGTTGTGACTATGTTAGAATTAAATTAGGATAAGAATATTATGTAAAAGTGATGCTACGGCGAAGAAAAACTTATGTAAACTGCCTTAAGAAATAAACGTATTTATGAAAAAAAAAACAGTTTCCATGTATTTTCTTCAAATGAAAAGTGTTCGAGCAAAGTTTCGTATCTTTGAACTACTTTTTCAAATTAACAGATCTATTCTAAAAACTACTTGACAGTACTTTTCAAGTAGTTTTAGAAAAAAATTTCGACTAGATTTTCGTGCTGTCTTTTGGAGCTCTGAGTTATTTTTTAAAAAGAAAAGTGTGAGTAATTTTTCGAGCGGATTTTCTTATGCCGTTTTTCATTGAAAAACACTGATGGCGTGGATTGCTCTGATTTTGCACTTTCGAGCAGAAATGCAATATTTTGACGGTGTTTCATTGCCATTTCTGCTCGAAAGTGCAAAACCAGAGCAATCCAGCAAATCCACTCAATGAAAAACGCCATTACAGTGTTTTCTAGCGGTTTTTCGAGTAATATTTCTGAGCAGTTTCTCATGCTGTCTATCCGAGCGGTTTTTTTAAAGTAAATGACGAGGTTTTCGATTGTCCTCGGCATCGTAGAGCTAAGGCAGTGTGCCGTTAAAAAATAAGTTTTCGAAATATCCTTTCGAGCAGTTCTTCGTGCTTTCTTCGAGCAATTCTTTCGATAGTTTTTTTTGTGCTGTCTATTCGGGTTGTTTTATCAAATGAAAAGTGTTCGAGTAGCCTTTCGAGTTGTTTTTCGTGCTGTCTTTTCGTGCGTTTTTTTTAAAATAGATTTTCGAGTGGTTGTTCATGCCGTCTTTTTGAAAAGTTTTGGCATTAAAAATGCCTTACTCTTTACTATATGGGGTCGGGTGTCAATTAAAAGTTTCATAAATAGTCGCGTAACCTTTTTGTGTCATAATTTTGAACGTTATAAAATCAGTCATTTGTTGATGGATTGTTATAATTTAACAACCAATCTATTCGGAAACTTTTAGCTTAAACATGTATGACGACGTCGTTTCAGTATTTCAATAGTATACTATTGAAAAAATGGTTGGAAGAGACCTATGTTTTCATCCAACAATCCCTGTTGTACAAAATGACGTCAACTTCTTGTTCGGCATAGGAGGCTTTGCGTCATGCATAAAAAACACCGTATCGTTATGCGTAGTATGAAGAGAAATCTATAAATGTATCGACGACACGACCTGCCACTCGCTTTTAAAACTGTATCGTAAATCGAGCTACCCCTCAGTAACTGGTAATGTCAAAATGGAATCGCTTGAAAAAATGATAAAACTGGCAACACAAGTTGGTAAATTATTGATTTTGAAAAACAGTTACCAGTAGCCTTGGTAACCACAAAAGAAATGTAAACAAAAATAAGAGATTCTCACTTGAAACGAAACCACTGAGTGTAGTTGGCCCGCTGGCAGGTATTAAATTTATTCTTTCAGAGATCTGCCATAGCCGCATAATCTGCCATAGCGATTGTGTCGTATGCCGCTTTGAAGTCAATGGCGCGTTGTATTCTCGACACTTTTGGAGTACTTGTCTCATAACGAATATGTAATTCGTAGTGGCGTACCGTACCGGCAACGCAAATTATTCACTACTAAAAAATTGATTTTGGTTGTATAAGGCAATAAAAAACTTCTCGTGTGTTATCTTCAGGGGGAATATATTCATTGAACTAAGCAAAAAAATTAGAGGGTTGTATTCAAGACACAACCGAGCACAATAACATTAAAAATGGAACGTTTCTTAGGTCTTCATAATATATACAAAAATAAAGAGATGATGATACACTAAACTAAAAACTTTTTCAATTGACTAATTACAAACTTGCTCTAGTTTAAGCGCTTAGATTGTTGGCGAATGATAAAATTGACAATTAGATTTTTTCTTGATAATTAATTATATTCAATTTTGATCCCTTTCCACAATTTTTTACATTGTTAAAATTTTGAATAACGTCCTTTAACTAGAATTCAAAGTTACTTGAAAGCTCAATTTTAGATACAAACAACCTAAAGATTTAATCCTGAACAAATGAAACTGTTTTATTTTATGACAATAATCTTCGAGAAACATACAAACTTATTAATTTTATAAACAGTTAATCGATCCAAGAGAAGATTTTATTTATTTTAACGAAAAATGTTGTACCAGTAAGCTCAGTAATAGTGTAATTTTATTAGTCCTTCTTCAAAATCGTCGATAATCTTCGGAAAGTGTCGGTAAATAATATGGCAACAATACGAGGAAGAAAAATGTGAAACAGTCCGCATAAAATATTTAGTTACTTACATTGATTTTCGCTTTGGCATGTTAGGAATATACGAAATTGATACGCAACAAAATTCAGAAATTTTGTTCATATTGTAACTTGATGTTATTAACACATGAATGAACATTGTCATAGTTACAATGCGTGTTTTGAAGCAAATAATAATTGAACTGAAACTGGCGGTTAACCAAATTCTACGAGGGTTGCTATTCAAACGATACATGTAAAATCGCAAGTAAACTTACCTTTAGTTTATCTTTGATACTATATGATATTGTATCTAATTGTACTGTATATGTGAGCCTGTGGAACTCATTTATACTACTAAACCAAGGAGACCGCTTTTAAATAAGTTTCAGAATTTAATTTTGAATCTTTTGAAGCGTTTAATACCTGGTGGGACAACAACTTGTTCAGTCACATATAATGAAGAAGAAGTTTCTATGATTATCATAATAACACAACTTTATACTGAATCCATTTTCGCGCCACCGTTTTGTTCGTATGGGAATGGAGATTTAAGTATGCAAACCGATCCGTTGACAAATTAAAACATTTTTAAGCTTACAATATTGAAGCTTTGGAATCATTTAAATGAGGAAATTCCATTAACAAATCATCAAGGAACAAACGCTGTAAATTAGATCCGAATTAGATCTATTGCCGATAATACTAAATTAGCCTGATAGTTACCAGAGAACCAAAAAAAAAATACTCAATTCAAATAAATTTTTCAATGGAATGCAATTGAAATATTCAAATGACGTTTTCTCATAAGTTTAAGTTAAATGTTTCCGAATCGATTGGAATGTTTCCGAATCGAATTATATAAATCCATCAACAAATAACTGAGGTATGAGCGTTCAAAATTATGGCAGAAAAATGTTACGCGATTAGTTTTGCATGTTTTAATTTGACACCCAGCCTCGGGAAGCGAAGTGTAAGGCATTTTTAATGGCAAAATCGACCAACAATTTGCTAAATACATGGGATGTTTCAAAAGAACCGATAACCATGCTGGTTCGGTTTTTCAATAGCTAGATGATATATAAGATATTCAAGCGAACACGAAGCGGTGTTGTGCAGACAGCAGGAAGTTTCACCAACACATAATGCAAAAGCGACAATCCAGCAAGTGAACGCATATACAATCCAGTCATCAGCTCACTGGACGAGCTACTTGTTTCATTCGCAGTCAAACATCAACTAGGCAAAGAAATATTGTGCAGCCTATATTTATAGATTTCTCTTCATACTACGCAGAACGATGTGGTGTTTTTTATGCATGACGCAAAGCCTCCTATGCCGAACAATAAGTTGACGTCATTTTGTAAAGCAGGGATTGGTGGATGAAAACATAGGTCGATTCCAACCATTTTTTCAATAGTATGCTATTGAAATACTGAAACGACGTCGTCATACATGTTTAAGTTAAAAGTTTCCGAATCGATTGGTTGTTAAATTATAACAATCCATCAACAAATGACCGAGTTATTAACGTTCAAAATTATGACACAAAAAGGTTACGCGGCTATTTTTGAAACTTTTAATTGACACCCGGCCCCGTATAGTGAAGAGTAAGGCATTTTTAATGCCAAAACTAAAACTAGTCCACCAAGCCGATTGAATGTAGTTTTTTGATAACTCGCTCCAGGCGACTTGTAACTTCACTAGTAATGATACTAACCGAATAATCATAATCCATCATGATTTCTTGGTGTAAGGGCAGTTTTGAACGCCGTTAATAAGGCGTCGACTTGCACTATAAGGATTTGTATAAATGTTTCCCCAGCTTCATACGATGCCAACTCTTCCTCAGCGAGGTTGTTATTGTGATTGATAAATTAGTCAACCCACGGATGCAAAAGAGATTTAAAAAAATTTTGCACATGCCTGTTTGTAATCGCCCTTGCTAGATTGAACTTTGAAGTGCCGATTGGGCTAGATCTACGTAACCAGTAGGGTAACCAGATTTCAGAGGTGATTTCAAAGCATTTATGAAGTTTAGTTCCAAGCAACTAGCAGCGTTATAAACAACAGCACACACTCCGTCTAGCGATTGCGTTCCGCGTCAAATGCACTTCCGAATAATGAAAAATACATCATCCAACATGCTGGAGCATTGCTGCCCCGTTTCAATGCTGTACAAAATTATCGCTTTCAGGACGCTTTCTTCCATGAAATAACGCTCTAAAAGTAAATATGTCCCAAGAATTCCCTGCGTTTGCGTACTCAATTGGGACTTTTCAATCAACTCATTTAAAGTTTTTAGCTTCGCTTCCTAAGTATTTGGTTCCAGAGAACTTTTTTCGAGATCGAACTAAAAACACAAAGCGATTAGAAATTCATTTATACGAATTAGAATATCATTTACACTCACCAAGCATCGGCGTTTGACAAACTTTATATACAATTCAGCCCTCGAATGAATTATTGTTATTTTTTGCAGTTTTTTGTAAGATTTTTAATAATCATGAAATGTGGAATTATTCTACAACTGTTTCAAACTGTTTGTTTATTTATTCTGGTGCTCCTTGGTAACTAGTTCATAGCAACTTAAACAGTGTTGCTCGAATAGTTAGTTTTTGTCATTTTCAAGGGGTCGCTATATTTATGGTAACTGGTGGTAAATCGCTCACGAACACTTTTTATTCCGATTTTTCTTCGGAGTGTCTGGTCGTGTCGTCGAATGTATGCTGCACAATATTTCTTTGCCTAGTTGATGTTGACTGTGAATGAAACAAGTAGCTTGTCCAGTGAGCTGATGACTGGATTGTATATGCGTTCACTTGCTGGATTGTCGCTTTTGCATTATTTGTTGGTGAAATTTCCTGTTGTCTGCGCAACACCGTGTATCTTATATATCATCTATTGAAGAATCGAATCAGCGTGGTTACCGATTCTTTTGAAATATCCCATGTATTTAGCAAATTTCTGGTCGATTTTGCCATTAAAAATGCCTTACACTTCGCTTCCTGAGGCTGGGTGTCAATTTAAAACATGCAAAACTAATCGCGTAACATTTTTCTGTCATAATTTTGAACGCATATAACTCAGTCATTTTTTGATGGATTTAGGCATATCACTCAACAAACAATCGATTCGGAAACATTTAACTTAAACTTATGAGACAACGTCATTTGAATATTTCAATTGCATACCATTGAAAAATTGGTTTGAATTGAGTATTTTATTTTGGTTCTCTGGTAACTATCAGGCCAATTTAGGATTATCGGCGATAGATTTTTCGAATCTAATTTGAAGCATTTGTTCCTCGATGATTTGATAATGGATTTTCCTAATTAAAATGATTCCAAAGCTTCAATATTGTAGGATTACAAATGTTTTAATTTGTCAACGGATCGGTTTGCATACTTCAATCTCCATTCTCATACGAACAAAACGTGACAATGTGACTGAACAAGTTGTTGTCCCACCAGGAATTAAACGCTTCAAAAGATTCAAAATTAAAGTCTGAAACTTATCTAAATGCGGTCTCCTCGGTTTAGTAGTAGAAATGAGTACCACAGGCTCACATATACAGTATAATTAGATGCAATATCATATAGTATCAAAGATAAACTCAAAATAAGTTTACCTGCGATTTTACATGCATCGTTTGAACAGGAACCCTCGTAGAATTTGGTTAACCGCATGTTTCAGTTCAATTATTATTTGCTTCAAAACAATAAGCGCCTGATGGCTACACGCTTTGTAACTATGACAATGTTCATTCATGTGTTAATAACATCAAGTTACAATATGAACAAAATTTCGGAATTTTGTTGCGTATCCATTCCGTATATTCCTAATATGCCAAAGCGAAAATCAATGTAAGTAACTAAATATTTTATGCGGACTGTTTCACATGTTTTCTTCCTCGTATTGTTGCCATATTATTTACCGACACTTTCCGAAGATTATCGACGATTTTTAAGAATTAATAAAATTACACCATTACTGAGATTACTGGTACAGCATTCTCTTGGATCGATTAACTGTTTATAAAATTGATAAGTCCGCCCAGTGAACGACCATTATTAGGTTAAAACTGGGGGTAAATAAACGATATAAATCAAATCAAATTAATAAGTTTGTACGTTTCTCGAAAATTATCATCATAAAATAAAATAGTTTCATTTGTTTAGGTTCAAATCTTTAGGTTGTTTGCATCTAAAAATGAGCTTTCAAGTAACTTTGAAGTGTAGTGAAGTTTAGTGTATCATCATCAATATCATCTTTATTTTGTATTTATTATGAAGACCCTAGAAACGTTTCATTTTTAATGTTATTGTGCTCGGTCGTGTCTTGAACACAACCCTCTAATTTTTTTTTCATATGAATGGTATGGAGTAGTAGAACCGCTATTGAATGTCCGATTTCGAATTCCGGAGTCTATCAGACAGTTTATCAGATCAGAGAGCTTTTGGGTAGTTTTACAAAATTTTTTCTGAAATTTTTCGAGCTGTCTTTCGTGTTGTTTTTTAGAAATTGTTTCGGGTAGTTACTGTGATGTCTTCGAGCAGTTTGTTGAGTGAAAAAATTTCAAATGAATAGTGTTCGAGTAGTTTTTCGTGCAGTTTTTCTAGTAGTTTTCCAAGATGACATTTTGAACAGTTTTTGAGTGGCTTTTTAAATAAAAAGTATTTGTAAAAATCATCGAACAGACGCTCGTATTTCCTTTTAAAATAGTATTTTAGAGCGGATTTTTATATTATATTTTCAGTGTGAACAGTATTTGTGGGTAGTTTTTTTTAAATGAAGAGTGTATGAGTATTTTTAGTATTATTTGAGTATTACTTTTGAGCCAGAAATTGGACAGACAGCATGAATAACTTGTTGCCATCCGAATAGCCAATAAAGAATAATTGTTAGATAACAAATTGTAATTTAAAAATACCTTTTCTCAGTCACGTACCCAGAGGAGGGGGGGAGCGGCCTTGGCCTCTCCCGAAATCAATAACATATAATTATTTAGAATGTCTCAGACATGTGTTACAGAAATAACAAGACAGTAAACGTAATGAAATGTAATACAATATCTGTTCCAGTGGAAAAGTTTAAAGTGTATGTTGAAACAGCCGTAAAAGGCACACCGAGAATTAGGTACATATGCAATCTTCAGTAACAATATTTTTTAAACTTTGGGCCCCTCCCGAAATGAAATCCTGCGTACGGACCTGCCTTTCCTGCCCCTCTTCACACAATACCACACCCCCCTCACTTTTGGATACAAACCCGGCGAGTTTTTGAATTGCTTTTCAAGCAGATTTGTGTGACGCCTTTTCGAGCTCATGCTTTCGAGAGCTGTCATTTCAAATGAATATTTTTTTCAAAGAAATAATTTTTTGAGCAGATTTTTGTACTGAATTCGAGCAGTTTTAGGAATAGAATTTCGAGAAGTTTTCCCAAACTAGAAATGTCCGATTAAATTGTCGTATTTTGTTTTCGAGTAGTATTTTTCAAAAAAAAAAAGTGTTAGAGCAGTTTTCCGTGATGTCTTTTCTAACAACTTCCGAGTAGTTTTTTCAAATGAAAAGCTTCCGGAGTACATCGGGCAGTGTTTGAAGCAGTTTGTCGGAGTTTCTAATAAAGGGTAGTTTTTCAAGTAGTTTTTTGTACTGCTAGAATTTGCCTAGTTGTTTCTCAACACAAATAGAAGCAAAATCTAAAAAGTATGCACCAAATTGCTCCGATTCGTAGGTTTATACGATTGGTGATTGACTGAAGCTGTATTGACCACATTGGTTTCCAATTTCCGGTTCTAGAAGTTCCGGAAGTAGCAACGTAAAGTGTCATAAACTGATAACCGATGAATGTGTAGATGTGTTCTGCATACAGGAATTTTCCAAATTCCTTCAAAGTTCGATTCTGATAAAATCCTGTTAGCAATTATTGCTAAATTATTCCATGGAGAACGGCAGTTCCAAGCGAAATCCAACTCACCAAAGGTAATACATCCTTATCAGTTATCAGCATCGTTTGAATTACCAGTCTAATATGTATCATAAGCATGTCTCATTCTCGGCTATCAGTCGTTATCCGATTACTCCAGCAGCATAAATGCTCATACCGTCGATCGGTCAGACATCCGTAATTCTTGTGTCGTATGAGGAAACGGAGATGGAATTTATTCTGCATCGATGCATATTCAATTCAATTCAAATTCGACGGTCAACTTGGAGACTTGATTTCCTAGCTGCAACGATCTATAAGTTATTACCGTAGTCGACGTGTTCCCGGAAGGTCAATTGCTCGCTTTTCTCGCTGGTAGCATACGGTCAGGCGTTTCCCCTGAATGGACAGGATTTAGGGCTGGGATTTGATGGAATGTAGTCTGTATTGCAACAGCCTAAACACAGCCTAACAAGCTGATTCCGAATAATCGACACCGGCCCGAATCAATCCGCTACGGTTCTTCTTGCGACATTACACCGGTTATTCGGTCCAGGCTTGAAATAGCTATCGTTTGGCACGCGGGGCTCTATAGTAGTTAGAGCAGAGCTTTATCGGAGCCTGCTTCGAAATTTACATCACGTAGCTCCAGTCTATCGGTCCAGGGTCCGCTGCATACATAAGCAATGCCAATTTCATAAATTATTGATTTTGAAAATGTTCCTTCTTGGCAGGCACGCCTCGGTCGCCCCCCGATTTCGCTTCGTCAGTGAAAATGAGAGGAGTGAGAAGGTGTCGGCTGTAATACACACCCCCCTCTCCCCACCGTTTCCCGTTTCTGCACCAAGTTTGAGTTTTGCGCACACGTTGCTTACCCTCTGGAGCTGCTACATACTGCGGGAGTCGTTTGCACACAGCGATGTTCCGGTTCGGAGCCATGCTGATTGCAATCAGCTACTGCAGATTGGGCTCCGTTCGCTTTCTAACGAGTGGCATAATTTTGGTCTGTAATTTAGTGTGCCCAAAAGGGTGAATTTTGATGTTTTCTCCCGTTTTGCTTCACCTCTATAGCACTGTAACTGATAATTTTGCATTTGCATGCAAATTTCGACAATACGCCATTCGAGTTAATTTTTCTGCTGATTACATCGATACCGAACTCGATAACTCAGATAATGCATTGAGGGTAACTGGATTTTACGGTCCAACATCAGTGCATCCGGCGGTTAATCGAATTCAATGATTTAGATTAGATGTTGGGTGCAATGTTCCTTTAAATTAACTGCACTGTTTTAATTCACTTAGTGGTGTAATCATGCCTTTCTCATATCAATCATACTATCATACTACTGTGGGCAAAGCGTAGTAAGACTTTTGAATTATATTTCGCGCGAAAACCTTATTCGTCGAAATATTTTTTTTCTTGGTTGGTATCTAAGACAAGACCTGACAACTGGCTTTTTATTCTTCCTTCCGAATCATCCTTCTCGTCTTTTTCGGCCTGTGGAATAAATACCAACGTATCAGCTACAGTGTAGCCATATTTACAGATTTTTTATTAACTATGATAGGAAAAAAATATTACATTTAATTAGTTTTACGTTTCGTCTTTGACTCATCAGTGCAGAGCAGTTCAAATTGAACTGCTTAGTGCTAAACTCGGCAGTTCAATTTGAACCGCTAAACAGATGTAAAGTTTCTGCTACTTACAGAACACATTTTTTGTTTTGCCGAGTTTAGCACTAAGCAGTTCAATTTGAACTGCTCTGCACTGATGAGTCAAAGACGAAACGTAAAACTAATAAAAACGGTTATGTGCCCTAGCACAAAATTTGGCTAACCTCTAAATGATTACATTTAAATTTTTAGACTTTAGGTTTTTGATTTGAAATGAACATGAAAAATGTTTTGGTGAGTGCATTTCTTTATTATATATTAATGCTTAAAAACAATTAATTTAGTTTTGATGACAAAACAGAAATATCTGTTGAACGCAAAATCGAATCCATTGTTGGCGTATTACCGGATCTTTTGGAAAGCGGAAAAAGTCAGCTTTGGATAAAAATGCTTAGTGCGACCACAGTGTGGAACACAACAGTTCATTCTTCTCGTAAACACACTGAACACACTTTCGAGTTTACACTAATTTAACAAATATTTTTTGGTTACACTTTAATTCACTAAAAAGAAAAACGGCTTGATGTCTATTTTAATTACACAGTACTGCTACTATAAACATTTATTACCAATGAGATTGAAAAAAAAGAAACATTCTCCGAAAATTTTCATTTTCATTGGTGAGCTAAAATTATACATTTTAAAAAACTTGTTTTCTGATTTTCTTTATACTTGGCATCATTGCTCGCGTACCCTGCAAAAGTATTTTCTTTTCACAATGTGCAGGCGGCAACATCAAAATCAGCCAATCAGAAACTGGTCCATTTTGGAACAAAAGCAGCCACCTCAGATGTCAGGTCTTGTCTTAGGTTGGTATGACTGTCAGTGACATCTGTGCCAAGTGTCACGCCAGAATATCCATTATTGTTTAGTCCACGTCAGACTTTCTGAAGTATTAAAAGTGCAAACAGCGATTTTTACAATTAGTGAAATTATTCAACAAAGAAGTTTCATTAAATTTTGTGTGCTGAATCAAATTTCTGGTGCCGAAACGTTCAGAATGCTGCAAAAAGCCTTCGGTGATATTTGTACGTCACGAGCAAGTGTTTTTAATTGGTACATGTTGTTCAAAGAGTGTCGAGAACGCTTTGACGACGAACCGCGTCCAGAGACGGTCATCAACATCAACTGATGATGAACACGTCAATAGAATCAAGGAATAGGTGCTCGAAAATCGACAATTAACAGTCAGAAACCTCACTAGGATCGTTGGAATATGGGAAGGACAGGATTTGATGATTTGCGTATTTATGGCAACCCTCAATTTGGAATTATAACATCGGTATAATCTACTTATGGTTGGTAATGGTCCAATAGTTTCTGTAACAATTCTATTTATCAATATTGATCATGAGCTTAACTCGGATCAATGTACTATTCCCAAGTAGCAAATGTAATTTATTGAAATTTCAAGATGTTCTACAATTGTTTGACAATCATTATTTATGTTAGATATGTTCAGAATGATTGTTAAAATATATTAAAATCGGTTGTGCAATTTATCACTGTTAAGTTTCACAATACTACCGAAAAAATCACTTTCACAATACTACCGAAAAAATCACAAAATCAACATCAAAAGAGTTTCGCCCTTTTTCGATTTGTTTACTTTTATACTTCCTGTGTGAATTATAAAGATACGCCCTTGCGCATTTTTCATGAAATTGGTTAGTTTTCGCTACTAAGACAAATCTGTGAGTAGTTTTATTGTTTCTTTTACTATTTCCAGTAATAAAAGGTTCGGTAACCATCTAAAATAAAGAAAATAAATAGTTTCGCCCTTCCTTACTAGCAATTGAAGTATCGCCCAGTTTGTTGGCATGGAACACGGAGGGCGAAACTTGCGTAAACAAATGGCAGTTTTGCCACAGACTAACAGACAGGACACTCAAATTAGATTCTTCAATCATTTTAACGGTCATTTCGAATATTCCTTTATTTGGGACAATACTCACATGTGTCATGATGGCGCCACGTTACCCTATCAAAAACATCCTGTCTGTCATCTAGACTGTGTTTATTTTTTTCATTTACCGACAGAGTTGCCATTCAAACAGAATTACCTGTAATGTATTGATTTGTATACGTCCATGCGAGTTTCATGCAGGATACAGATTTAATACATATTGCCAAAACTATATACATAATTGTGCCTATTTCTAATCCTCCAACGCAAGACAAAATCGAACCCGTTTTGTTACAATATTTACTTGCTTCTGGTCTGCCGCCACTTAACTTCTGGTGAAAACTACCAACACAATAAAAAATAGTCTAGATGAACAACGTTGAGTCAAATAAATGGTTACCTTCCAACATCGCGAAAAAGTTAAATATTTTATCAACGTAATCCAATAATTTATTGTGACGATTCATTTTCAAATATTTTGATGAAATCAGGCATCCCTGCAAGCAGCTGATCGGTGTTGACAAACGAGGGGAAACCAACTAGTAAAAAAACTTTTACATAACACAAGGGGTGTACAGATAGTAAATAGTTCGCGCAGTACAATATAGATGGAGCTAGTGCATCACGAAAAATTATTTTTTATAAGAATTTACTCATACTGTCATGTCTGTTAGTCTGTGGTTTTGCCTTTTATAGTTCTTTGTATTACTAAGATAGAGAATACGAATTTTCAGACAAAATTGTAGGATTTTGAAGCATTTATTGGTAGGAGAGAGACCCTCGATTTGTTTACTTTTGTAAGATACGTTCTTTGAAAAACAGCTGAAATAGACTTGTTTGCTTTATACCCAATAGAAAAACAAAAATCCAGCGTGAACTGAATGTTGCACCCAAAATTGTGGCCCATGTGAAAGCGGCACCCAAATCGTGGTGACATCTGCAAGTGTTCCCCGCTTGTGGGGAGTTCTGGCAACCGTCAGAAGGTTGGCTGCATTCCGGCTGCTGTCAAAATTGTCCAGGCGAAATTGCGTCATTATCTCGCCGTTTATTTCTTTCTTTCTTCTTTTTTTTATTCGACTTCATTTGATATTCGTCAATTCCGCATGTATATACAGAAGAAGAATCTTAAGACGAGGTAAATGAGATTGAAATATGGGTATGTTTGGTAGTGGAAAGCAATGTTATTGCCAATAGCATTTTCCATAATTAGT
This sequence comes from Malaya genurostris, assembly GCF_030247185.1. Classification (NCBI taxonomy): domain Eukaryota; kingdom Metazoa; phylum Arthropoda; class Insecta; order Diptera; family Culicidae; genus Malaya; species Malaya genurostris. Next base: position 33,648,970 of record NC_080570.1, read on the forward strand.
ATCTACGAATGGGAAATAACTTATTGCCTTTCATATGTACTTTATTAGCATTAGCATTAGCATTAGAGATCGCCCGTGTGTTGCTACTCCGTTATTGATCTGGACCAATTGAGATTGCAAAATGATTTTTTGAAGCAACATGTTTGGGAATAACACATTGTTTCACACTGTGCAAACTATATTGATGCATGCATGCTGATCAATACCGACGCCGGCCACGTCCGAATGCAGATCTACTTGGGAGGGGAAGGATTGTTAGTTCGATGCATGTTGCTACTAGGAACCGAGGAATCCACTGCATTCCCACATGCATCACAGAAGAGGATACTTTGTTAGTAAATGTTTTAATAATGTTATCATGTGTTTATTACTCTGGGTAGCCGGCTACCAAGAATGTTTTAAAGTGTTATAATTTTAAGTGTTACTTTGTGCTGGCAATATAATGCACGAAACAGTCAATCTCCGAAATTGACAAAACTCCGGACAGACGGCTGTCGAGTATGCAGTCACTCGTTTATGCATCTACCTTTCGCGAATTTTTAGAAATAAGTGTAACATGTAGACATCGCACATTTAGACGAGCGCCCATTCCAAACGCGATCCTGAACCACGTCGAGTCTGCTTTCCCAAACGAATATTTCAAACGCTAAATATTACCTATTGTTCGAACCTAATTCACGTGCTTTATGTTAGGTTATGAATCCCTAGGGCAGAGCCTGAAAACTGGCCTGTCCAGAAAGAAATACATCTTCCTACTTTTTACCTGTGATAAATTTGAAGAATCGGCCAATGTTTCAGGAATGAAAGGGAGGATTAAAATATTCAACGCAATTTGAATTACAACTCATATGAAAGATTTAATCTGTAGAACTTGTTTTATGAATTTTTTTTATGAATTTTTGATTTTTTAAATTTTCTAACTGTTTCGGTAGACTTTGTATCTTTTACCGAAAAATTATCTTCTTGCTTGCCTAAGTCAGTAAATTCGCTAAAAACGCGAACCGTAGAATAACAAAGCTAAAAATAAAAAACGGAGAGTAACAAAGAAGATTAGAAAATACCAAATGAGGTGATGGGGGCATATCCGACAACGCATTAGTTCTCCTCCCCTTCGAGTATCAACACGTTTGCGTCCATCACGACTACGTGCTTATTGTCCGGAATATGCATGATTGGACAACACACGGCAGAATAAATGTCGTTATAATCTAAGCTATAATAAGTGGAAAATATCAGCTACAAATAAAAAATAATTCCACAAAAAAACTACTGGAAATAGCACAAAGACAAATTGATATTACTGGCAGCGCTGTTTGAGAGAGATCTGGCATGACAGCCCTTTAGGGATACATCCCGCAGCCCTTTAGAAATATATCATCAGAAAAAATACTCCCTTGTATGGCGGCAGTCATTCCTGTGTGGTAAAATATATCCTTCCAACCACGCCAGTCGGACCCTCAACCAGCGCTGCCAACTATACCGATTTCTCGGTATTTATACCGATTTTTGGACTCGATACAGGAATACAGATATGCTCTCTCAAAATACCGATATTTCAATTTTCATACAGATAAATACCGATTTTCAGTTTTTGTGTTGGATTCCATAGGGGTAAACCAGGTCGAGCGACCTTTTTTTTTTTTTTTTTGGTCGCAAAATCAGTTTTCGTACTAAATTGATGTTTGATTTTTCGAGAAAGATATTGTACAGATAGTTTTTTTCGCCAAATACAGATTTTTGGAAAAAACAGTTGACAGCACTGCCCTCAACCAAACCTTTATTCAGCACGACTTCACCATCACTGAAAATCAATAATTAAACTACTTATTTCACTAGAACTTTCTAAAATCACTGAAAAAAACACTTTTTATTAGAGCAACACAGAAGCACTGTCTATTGCCTTTCATATGTACTTTATATTGATAAAATAAAACCAAGACGCTAAAAATGTACACACTAAGATTCAATTCCGTTGTTCGGTAATTTTTTTGACGAAAACTTTCGGTAATCTATAGAAATTACCGATATTTCGGTATATGAACGTCATTTTACAAAAAATATGCAAATTTTTACCGGACGATCAGTTTTCTTTACAGAGTTCTGTAAATAGATATACAATTCATACGGTAAATCTGAATAGTCGCCGAGTACGGTAAAACCCATACCGTCCGTATGGTAAAATAATCTTCCAATAACCGAACTTCTGTAATTACTGATTATCGTGAAAACTACCTGTCAAACTGTTGATCAAATTTTCAGTAAGTGTGTTTTTATTAATCAAATCAAAATCTTGTAGAGTTTATCAAATGGGTTGAAGTACAGGTCCTAAAGTTTTTAAAACATTAGAACCACTAAAAACTTTTTGTTTCCTTATAGGCAAAAAATAATTTTGTATCACTTATCCACTTGCTGCCTACACAAATCGTTCAAGGGTAATTTCTGGTGGACTCGATGGATTGTGCAGTGTTTTGGAAGGTGCTCACAATTCCGGTCAGCCAGAACATTTGACCCTTTTTTCGTGGAATAAAACCATAGCAGGTTGGAATTTTCTTCATTCGTTTTTGTGAATATGTGTAGTTTTCTAAAATCCGAAAATAAAAGAATTTTAACCTAAGGAAAATAAAAAAAAAACAAAAAATTACCGAACAATCAGTTAGATCCATTTGGTTTACAGTTTACGGTAGTTGTTTGACAGTTCAGCAATTACCGAACGATCGGTAATCAATTCAATTACCGAACTGATTACCGAACGTTCAGCTGTTGAAAATTCGGTAAAAAATTACCGAATTCTGTGAAATTTTCTAAGTGTGTAGAACCGATTCAAAACGGTTCAGCCAATCATGTATGGCAAGAATCCGACAGAAGCAGAACCGTTAATAACCGCTAGGCGAAATTCTCTGCCGGAAACGCATTGCATTGTTGCCAGAATTTCGGTAACAGACATAACCAGACGTCTGAGCAAATACAAATTATAATACGGAATACTTCGACAAATTTTCAAGGACACATTTTGCATCGTGCTGTACACTGTCATGATACATTGTCAGAGTGACAATGTACTTTAACGAGTTTTCTATAAAACTAGCAACACTGAAGGGTAAGAACAAGTTCACCATAGTTACTGTTTATTATAGTGAAAAATAAATAAACAAACAGTTTTTATCTGATAATCAAGATCACAAGCGAAATGTAAGTTAAACAATAATCTAGAATGGGTAAGCCACCACGAATATACTACTAGCTGTATTGATATTTGTAGATTTGTGGGTGTTTGTGTTGATTTTTCATCATTTGTGCTAGTGCCGGTGATATTTAGATATTTTGTTTGATAGTTGCAGTTAATACAGCAACAATAAACATAAACAAACAAGTTTGTTTTGCACCGTAGCAACTAGCATGAAGCGTTGCCAGAAACGATCTCCTTCCACATTTTCAAACTATTATTATTTGTGATTGGTCTGAGGGTCTGCCCACCGCGTACAAGTGGGTCGCCACGCTGATTGCGTAAATTTTACACACAGTTCATACACGCTCTTTGAACATAACTCATGGTTTGAGTTGGGATCACTAAAATTCATAAACTGGAGCAATATGTCAAAATTTGAGTATGGATTTGGGTAAAATTTGCTCAGGCCATGAGTTCTCTCGCTTGTTTTCATACAATAGAGTAAGCGTTTAGTTTTCAAAGATTTGAGTGAAAAAAATATTTCCAGCAGTTCAGTGCGTTTTCTTTATACAAATTTTCTTACCGAATTTAAGAATGCAAGAATACGTCGGTTTTCATTACCAATTATGGTATGTGAGAAGTACAACATAAGGATATCAACATAATTCAATTTCGACTCCAAACCGGTCAAAAGGAAACGGTTTGGAATCACTTTTCTGTGCTTTCCATTGAAAAGTAAGAAGAATGACTTTGCATATAAACATTTACGAATAAGAATGTCTTTATTTTGAGTGCAAGGAACTCAAGTTTCAAGTTAAGCTCGCTCAAATTCTGAAAAAAAAATTTTTCCATATTTTGAGTAAAAAATATTCAAATTTTGAAAGCTTCGTCTATTAACTCAAAAATGAGTAGTTAGGTGGTAACTCAAGTTTAGATTACGTGCACTTTTTATGAATTCGAGTGGCGTGTCACTCAATTTTGAGTTATGTTGAATGAGGGTGTATGGGTGTATTGCACTCAAATAAAAATTCACGTTCGATTCACTTGAAAAATCACATAAACTGGTTTCAAATGTCAAATTTAATGTTGTACTTGACGAAATTGAATGTTACGAAATTGAATAGAGTGATCACATATGATTTACGTGAATTGACCAAACGTCAAACAATCTACGTAAATTTCCAGTGTGAAAAACTCGATTTTGAAAATGGCAAACAGTGGCCCTCAAAGTGTGAGTAGTGTAAATATTTGCAAGAAATGTTATTTAATTACAATTTTTACTACATCGACCGGACCATTCCAGCATGAAAGTTTCCATGTGTTTGACTGGACCGAGTGCCTGCGTGAGTCCAAACAGGTTGGCCGTTGGTCCACCGAAAAACGAGTTCAGAATCGGTATGAAGCTAGAGACACTGGGCCCATGTAATGCGAACTCAACCTGCATCGGTAGTGTTGTGGGAGTTCTTGGATCTCGACTTCGGCTTCGGTTGGATGGCAGTGACAACAAAAGGATTTCTGGAGGCATATCGATTCGAGATCCCACGACGTTATTAGTTGCTTTTTATTTTCAGCCGTTAAAGTTCTATGCTAATTTTCTGAAATAAATGTTTTATTTTTCATGGCATTTTTCATTTCCTAGATTTATATAAAAATCTGAAATCTCCCTTTTGACTTCAACCAGTATATAAAATTGCAATTCTCTGGTATCTAAATTTTATATGAACTGATAGGTAAATGTGATATGAGCAGTACATTATATTTTACCTATGAAACACGTAGCTTTTATTGGATTATACAGTTTTTAAATGCCAGTCCATTAAAACCTACGTGAAAAGTAGGGTGGAAAATATTCACATAACTTTTCACGTAACTATAACATGTTTATTATTTTGAGTGTGAGGTTTCTATGCCCGGTGAAAAATGAACGACGGACCTAGAGAAAAATAGGTGACCAACACGTTTCCTGATGAAAACAAAACAATTTGTAAAAGCGATTCACACGTGGCATCATGCGACTATCACCGGCATGGAACGATTACGGAACAACAACATTAACTGTAAGCAATTCTTATGAAGGGACACTACGTCAAGTTCTCGGAACATTTTAACGTCGGGTACGTGAGCAATATTTGGCTAAAAAAATATTAAAATTAATCTTGACGTCGACTGAAGCTGACTGATCGTTTGATTCGTGTTTAGTGCTGGCAATTTAATTTGCATTTGTGGTTGTAAGAATGCTGTCAGAAAAGTCAATATCTGTTATTTCAGCTGTTTTCCAAAGAACGGCGAATCTAACATTGACAGCAAATGGAGAAAAACATCGATGAATGTTTCAACTTTGGTTTCAAATCGTATTTAAAAATCATCGTCTATTCTCAGATCAATTTTTGATTAGTCGATGATCTGTTCGTTTATCTTTAAAAAGTATGCAAATTTTACCACTTTCCTTCTATATCTACTGAATAAATCAACATAAAAAGAGTTTCGCCCTTTTTCGATTTGTTTACTTTTATGCTTCCTGTGTGAATGATGAAGTTACGCCCTTGCGCATTTTTTGTGAAATTAGTTGGTTTTCGTGACTAAGATAAATATTCGGGTAATTTTATCGTCTCATTTATTATTTCCAGTAGTAAAAGGTTCGGAAACTATCAAAAATAAAGAAAACAAATAGTTTCGCCCTTCCTTATTAGGAATTGAAGTATCGCCCTGTTTGTTTGCATGGAACACGGAGGGCGAAACTTTCGTAAACAAATGGAATGACAGTTTCGCCCTTTATAGTTCTTTGTATTACTAAGATTGAGATTTTTGTAGAATCCGATTTTTTAGGCAAAATTGTAGGATTTTGAAGAATTTATTGGTAGGAGAGAGAAACTCGATTTGTTTACTTTTGTAAGATTCGCCCTTCTTTGAAAAACAGCTGATTTGTGCTCTCTCTGTCTTCTACTCAGGCCGCTTACACACCAATATCAACATAGTAAATCGTATAGTATATATTATATAACTAAGGATATCACAAATAGCAAGTGAAAAAAGTGAAATAAGTGCAGTAAGTACAGGAATAGGAACTAAAAGTACATGAGCTAGACCGGAAGGCAAAGAAAGCACGATAACAAGCTCAAGAATAGGAACAGCAAGTACAAGAACAAGTGCAGAAAGTACAAGAGCAAGGGCAGAAAATACAGGAACAAATTATAGAAACAAGTACAGAAAGCACAAGAACAAAAACAGGAAGCTCAGTAACAAGGACAGAAAGTATAGGCACAGGTACAGAGAGTACATTAAACAAATTATCGTTCTTCGTGATAAATTTCAGAAATTAATAGCTGAAAACAGAGCTTGTAGAACGGGCAGTTTGGATGAAAAACTTGTTTGTTAACGAACCTGAAAGCTGGAGTTTTCCCATGCGCTGATAAAAGGATTACTGATTATGATTTAGATATCAATCTACTGTAGTCTATTCTGTTAACTATCCGAGAACCACGGTTAATGGAAATGCGGTCCACGTTAAAAGTATTTCTATAGATATGTTGAAACATAAAACCATTTCAGTAGAGCTCAGTTGCAATAGCTTGATTCAAATGGATGCGGCGAACGTTCAGCAACGAGGAGCAACAGGTGAAATATCTGTCATGCCATAACCAAACTCGATTGACCAAGTCACCACGGGACTGCACGTCGTTATCACACTATGGTGCTTGTCATCAACGATTTCCATTACAGCAGGGATAGCAGAATGGTAGGAAGAACAAAACCGTCCGGTTGTCCTTCGCTGCAGAGCGAAAAACTGAAATCTGAAAACTGTCACATTACACGCTACTACTAGTTATCATCATCATCATCATCATCATCTACCAGCATGCCGCCAGAAGAAACTGCTATGAAATAACAAAAAAAAAAGAAGAGAAACCTGAATCCGTTCGCCGTTATCGAGAAAGAATATACATTGGTATATGCATAACGAACCAAACAATATGACCCCATCCAGACGTGAAACCCAGGACCATTTCCATAAAATTGAAAATCTTGATGGCACAATGAAAGCTGACTACCGTTCCAAGTCTGTCGTCTGGGTCTGAAGGCGGATTTGAGAGCAAGATTGTTAAACCCATTGCTGTTGATGTGTTGCTGTGCAATTCGAAACCCACTATAGCCAACGGTTCGGATTAGTCAGTGGAATTGTTCTTTCCATTCCTCTAGTTGGAGAGTTAAAAAAAAGAGGGCGTAAGTCGCCTGACTTTTACAGCAACACATTTAAATTCAATGACATTTATAATGTCACTGTCAAACACAATGTAGAAATTAACACTGGTGGCGAGATAGGGCGGGTTAGAAATTTTCTCACAAAATGAAATATGGCGCCGGGTTCGACGCAAGTAAACATCGGAACAAAACTCTATTTCAGAGCTAATATGTGGTGTTATCGGATATGTAGTTTTTTGTCGTGAATACGACTTACTTTACTATGGGGTGCCTTTTCAAAATTAGCCATATGGAAGAATGGGCAGAACTTAATCGTGAATATCTCGACTTGTATTAAAGGCAGCAACATAATTCTTTCACCATTTCATCAAAAATATGATCAGGAATTTAGGATAATATTTTTAACAGTGTGAGATAACCACAAACAACTCAAATATTAGGTTTTCTCAAACTTTGAAAACAGCGCGGAAAACTCTTTACTTTTGCTTGGCTTTTTCGCGCAAGGACGACGATTTTGAGGTAGTCAGGCACATATCTTCAACTGACTGCGTATAAAAGGGGAACCGTCGAAATTCGATCATTTCTTCTTGTGCGTTGGATGGAAGCAGACGTCGTGGGAATGATTTAATCAACCAGCAGTGACGAAGAGTGCACCTTCTGTGTGGTTAAAAACCTCAAACGCTCAGGTCGTAGTTCTCATTTGCCTTCCGGTCGTCAAGGCTAGAAGACGCATTAAACCAGTTTCGCATCATTTGGCACTGCGTGCAGATGTGTCGGTTTGTACGCAAAACTAGTTTCAATTCAAGCAAGAACGATTGCATCAGCTGCTGGTGCTTTGCATTGGAGAGAAAGAAAACAAGAAACGAAAAGTGGACAACAAATGTTATCTAAAGAACTATTAAGATTACTTCTTTGAAATTCGAAGGTAGAAATCATCAGTGTAGAAATTTAGTGAAAATCCAAAATAATTTGATTTGGTTCGTGCACTTTTCGTTGTGCGAAAATCGTTCGAGATAAATGTTCCGAACTGTGCTAAATATCGTAGAGAACTCCACAATTTGGTCCTTCTAAAAGTCAGAAATGAATCCTGTACAGCATCTTGATAGTTTCTTTCAATGAAATATGCAAATCCGAAATGAGATAATCGACGTCAAAACTCGTTGAAAATTTTAGTAGTGAAAAGAGGGAAAGTTTCGCAATTCACACAATCGATCAACTATCAATTCGAATTCGAAAGTGTAAAGAAACCGTGTCAGATTTATTCGTATTCACGACATCCAGTTATGTCTTTGACATTACACACCCGTACTTTTTTTTGTTCAAGTCATCAAGTCCGAGTTTGGGTAAATATGGAATAAAACTTTATTCTCGGTTATAGCAACTGGACGTAATTCGCTCGGTGATTACACTTTTTTTCTTTATTTAAAAAAAAATGACAACTGCACTCACACATAGAACAATCTTGCCACCTGTCCTTTTACCATCGTGACTGTCAAACGGGTTGATTATTTTTTTACCGTCACCTCTAACCTCAATCGGATGAACACATTTTGACTGTTCAGCGGTACTGTTTGTGAACAGTGATTTTTTTGTTTGTCTGTTGACAAAATGGATGAGATCATTTACGGTGCATATCGCCTAGAGTTTCAAAACTTTTGTTAACGATTCGTTTCAGAGATTTATTGAATAAAAGTAACTAGTTGTGAAGTGTAAAGATGATGGTTTGAGATGTGTTCCTAGATTTTGTTAAAACTTGTTTGTAAACAGTACCGCTGAACTGTCAAGGATGAATTCTTGTTCATTTGTGACGTCACGATAAAACATCTAATTTGGTTTTGCACGATGACCACTCGAACTGCCAATGAATCTAGCGCACCTTTTGAACTGCCGATGAATCAAGTTCATCTTTTGACAGCTATCAGTGGTTTGTTTACATATCTATTAACACGTATTCAAATTAGAATGAACTCAATGAACACATAAACAAACCACTGATAGCTGTCAAAATTGGTTCATTTGGTTCATTTTTGTGAAGTTATATTATGTTCGTGCAAAACCTAATTATCGAAATGAAGGAATGCGTAATGAATTCTTTCTCGACTGCTTGATTTTTGCTCGATCGGTTCAGTGCTAGAATTTTCGCCTGAGTTGGCTGCTCGATCAACCCGATTGACAGTGACATTATAAATGTCATTGAATATTCGCTCATTTTATGAATGTGTTAGTGTAAAAGTTAGGTGCCTTAAGCCATTTGACTACACTTCAGCTAGAGGAATGGATGATGCTAACTAAGGTAGGTCGTTTTGTTAATTTCCAGCGAATTTCAACAGTTTATGTTGGGATTCTAAGAAGAACTGGTTATTTACTAGTTCTGTATATCCGAAAAACATGAAGATTTAAATTTGTATATTCAGTTATGTTATGTTTTCATTTAAAATAAACTGAAAATCAGCACGAAAAAGTGTAAAATAGGAAAAGAAGAAGAAGAAGACGATTTTACAATTCAGTCCGCATCTTCTCACTCAATTCCGACAGATTATCGAATCAACCGGTTGTAGGCGAAATTCATTCGGAATCGGTTGTTCCACTGGAGTTCAGCGATGTCAGATAGTAGTGGTGTCATTTCCGTAGATTGGAATTTTTCTCGGAAGCGCTCACGGTGAAAAGCTTTATTTTGCTCGCCAAACAAAACTTGTTTCCGTAGTTCTCCGTTGATAAATTTTAATTTCCGTAGATTTCCGTAGAAAAAATCCAATTCCCGTAGATTTTGTCTACGGATCCGTAGATCCGTAGAAAATGTTCGAATCCGTAGATCTACGGAGATTTCCGTAGATCTGACATCGCTGCTGGAGTTGGAATTGATTCGGAATTCCACATGACCCACTTAGAAAAAAACGTTCAACGGTAGTCCTTCATTGGTTCAATACTTTGGATCATTGGTCCAATGAAAGTCCAATCAATCGTTCAACGGAAGGCCAACACGGGACCTTCGTTTGCCGATTTTGAAACAGACCGTTGAACCGAATGCCATTTTTTTTCGTTCAACAAACCCGGCAGACAGAGGTCCATTGTTGAGCCATTTTTAACATGAGGAGTTGGAGCCCCGTTGAACTAGTTTTACTGCAGAATTTCTGAAGTTTTTTCAGCTTATTTGTTTAAACTAACAATACATACCTGCACAATACTTCTACTTCACGTAGAATAACAACAAATTTTCTTTCTATGGAAAGGTAACACTTAATTTTCACACTATTTTTGCAAGAGAAAAAACAACAACAAACCGTTCCAGCAAATTGAACGAATATTTCGTGCAATATATCGTTCAACAAACGCTCAAAAATCAACAAAACTGAACGGCCTGTTGAGAGGGGATTGTTTCCAATCAGTTTCCCGGACAGTTTTGCGTCGATCTGAGTCGAAACAAAATTGTGTCCAATTAATTTGTACGAAATCCATTTCATTTAAGAATCGTAATGAATTGTATATCAAATTTCGGACGATTGAAATGGGTACTATTCCACGTAAATGGACCATAACATTTTTTGGGAAGTTTAGCAGAACCTTTTCTAATTGGTTCTACTTTTCCGGTGTAATATTTTTTTCCTTTTAGAAAATTTCAATGAAAAGCGAAATAATTGCTTTTACACTACCAGTACGACTTCCTGCTAACTTCATTCAAGTCAGTTTACTACTACATCTCATATGACGTCTGTCTTCTACATGAACTATTGTCTTCATTATTAAACCGTTCCCGCAAAATATTTTCACGTATTTCCCCAACAGTCGGCAAATTCAAACATTCCCCCTAGTAGCGATCTGGACAATTAATGTTTGCAATTATTTACTCCCACTTCATTAAAGCTACACCATTTTTGCTATTAAATCAATTACGAAACTTTAAGCCGTTCATCAGAGCAGAGCTTCGCTTCCGTGAAGCACCCGGTTCGGTACCTGATGGGAAAGTTGAGAATTCCGGCATCCTGCGGAAATCATTCTACCGAGAGCCGGTGATTCTTATCGGGACTCGAGCCACGATAACGCAATTTAAAGTTTAAGACAACTATTCGAGTAATCTATTCATTTTACGGTAGTCTCGCGTAATGACGACGACAATGATGGTGGATAGAGGAGGTGATGCCAGACGAGGTAAGATTAGGAAATGGATGGAAGCAACGATTTTCGCTTTGACCTGAAAAGTTTATTCAACAGCTGGAATGGAGCCGGGATGGAACTTTGTCTGGATGAAGACAGACAAGCGACATTAATTTATATTTACATTCCCGAAAGTTCAAAGCGGAAGTTAGCCGCGTTTATCTGCGCGATGGATACAAGTGCAAATCGGTGTTTATGTCTTGCACAGGATCACAGGAACTTGGTTGTGGAACGGTTTCTATTGAGATGTCACCGAAATTAGCCGGATACATGCTTCGTGTTTAATACCCAAATTAATTCATCGTAACGGTTTGTCAACTTGATTGTCACGGTCCGAGGCACCGAGAGAATTAAAAAAGTCAACGTTTATGGAGTGCTAATGGAAAGACGAAAAGACCCCATTTCACGTTCAGTTTTACGGACAGTTTTTCGACAATCTGAGTTGAAACGGAATTGAGCCCATTTAAATTGTCCAAAATCTTTGACTAAAACTGTGGCCCATTTCAAAATTTGACGGACGGAAAGTTATTTGGGTTTATTTTCCACTGGAAATAATTTCAACTAAAGAATTAATATTAGAATTTTCATTGCGAGATTTTTTTCAGTGTTGGAAAATAACTATCGATCTGTCAAAAATAACCATGCTCTCGAGCAGGGTTATTTTTGACAACATCAAATTAACCACTCGAGTGTCAGATTTTAACCAAAAGTTAAAATTAACCGCGAAATGGTTCACAGCCTAAGAAGCTTATTCAAAATGATGGTGTTTGCACCACAGATGCTAGATATTAACTAAAAGAACGTGCCACTTGATCCAGTTTCTGATAACATGTTATGGTTTTAGATTGAGAAATTCAATGAACGACCAACATACAGTTCACTCTACAACGACAAAAACTTTTCATTAATAATCGGAGCCAACATAATATCAATACCATTTCCTTTTAAAATCTTGACTTCGTTAGTGTTGACTTGTGAATTCAGCGCTCAGCGTGCATCTTCGAATATGTACACAATTATAGATTTTAAGATCGATTTATAATTCACCCATTGATTACAAAACTTTTATCTCGTCGCTACTAGATTACTAGGGATATCAGAGTGACAACAGTAATATTGTATATCAAAACAATTAAAAAAAAAAGATTACTAGGGATATCAGAGTGACAACAGTAATACAGTATATCAAAACAATTAATCTGAAATGGTGGCAGCTTCCTATGCTTTACATAGTTTTGACAAGTCGCTTGCTCGTTTCACGCTTAGCAAACTCAAAACTCATCTGCAGAAAAAAGTGGAACAACTCATATTAAGAGTAACTCCTTAGTTACTCAAATTTCAGTTCTTTCAGTAGAAATGTTCGAGTAAAATTACTCATTTACTAATACTTTATTTGCACATAAGCCAAAAATGGAGTAATAAGCACTCCAATTTTGAGTGAAATTTTATTTCAATTTAATTTACAATTGGTCTGATTTCTAGCCGGTATTCCAATTAAGGACAGACCGGAAGTGATCTTCCAATTATTTTACATGTACATGAACATGCTCATGCCACAATCTTTAAAACCCTGAAAATGTACTCTTTTTTCTAGATTACAAAATTACCAACAAAGTTAACCACACGTACGCAATTTGAGCAATAGAAAATGGGGAATAGTACCAAAATTTTCATTCGAATTTTCTACTGTTCACTGAAATAGTAGTTGCGTAAAACTCAAATTTAGAGTATGATTTGTTCATAATAATCATGGGTAACTACTCAAATTTTGACGTTTCCATGTATCATATGAACATGAGTAACTAGTACTCAAAATCTGAGTATATTTTCCTAGGCGTGTTGGCATAAAGCTGTCATACCAAACGAAAATCTGTCGTCACTCTGATACCATGTTAATAAATTCTGCATGTGGATAGAAAAAATTGGAACAGATTTTCAGACCATCGGTAAATCTTACATTATCAGATCCGAATCAATTCTGAATCGGCGAGAAATTTTTATTAGAAATTTCATGAGGAAATCATAATGAATTTCGTCTACAACCGGTTGATTTGGAAATCTGTCGGAATTGAGTAAGAAGATGCGGAGTGAATTGTCATTTCGTTTTCTTCTTATTCCTTACCGATTTTGCACGGTTTTGTACTGATTTTCAGTTAGTTTTTAATAAAAGCATCGAACACGAAAATCAGGCGAAAATTCTAGCACTGATCCAGAGATACCAGATATTTTCATTGAAAATCTGTATTGCTTTGTGGAAAAATCTGTATTTATCTGTATTCACTAATAAAATGAATTTTCTACAATAAAATAATGCTAGAAGATGTTATTCCAATAGAATATGATTAAAGAGATAACAGATTTAATGAGCATTCATTCTTCATATCTTCGTAAGTCATTGCTGCGCTTATAATTCATCGACGAAATTTAATAGTTTGAAAATGTAGACTTCATAAGTTCAGGTCATACAACTCTCAGTCTGACAAAGTGTCATGATGCCATGACTTCCTTTAATATTAGTTCAAATCGGTTTCAAATTATACATGTAGTCCGTTGATTGATAAATTTTTATCTCGTCACTGCAATCAAATACTAATATATACATTTAGGAGTTTTTGTTGGTTTGTGCAGAAACTGTGACGCGAAAAAATAGAAACAAAATATTTGCTTTTTGCACAAACCAACAAAACCCACAAATGTTCACATTTTGCGACGGCCAGTATTAAGCCGTCACTCGTTTACGCCTGAGACGTCAGAAATGATATGGCATATGATTTGAGGATTGCATAAATAGTGCCAATTTATCGTATGCTTAGCGGTATAGATTGATCTGTCAGGCGCGAGATGGCAGTTTAGTTTGAACTGCTTTAAGCACTGATAAGCCGAAGATGAAAGCACTGATAAGCCGAGGCGAAACACTTTAATTTTTGTCTCACTTTTTGTAAAATCTGTATAAATCTGTATAAAATTTAGAAAATCTGTATAATATCTGTACTCTGTATGAAATCTGTATGCGTATTTAAAAATCTGTATAATAATAATTGAGCGGTTATTTTATGTCGAGTAGTTAAATTTAGCTAACACTGCGGCCCATTTGAAAATTTGACGGAAGGAAAGTTATTTGGATTTATTTTCCACAGGAAATAATTTCAACTAAAGAATTAATATTAAAATCTTCATTGCAAGATTTTTTTTCAGTGTCGGAAAATAACCATCGATCTGTCAATAATAACCATGCTTTCGAGCAGGGTTATTTTTGACAACATCAAAATAACCGCTCGAGTGTCAGATTTCAACCAAAAAATAAAATTAATCGCGAAATGGTTTGCAGCCTAAAAACTCATTTTTAACTCATACCCGCTTGAGAGGAAATCTTCCAGCCGGCAGAAGCCTGGGTGTTTTCCAGCTGCTGTTAGATTTTTATCGCCGGGCATGTCTATTAAATCGACCGTCCCACGACAAAAGGGTCTAACTGCAAATGACAGGTTCTCTTTGTTTACTTTTTCTTTCATGATTTACCGAACTGATTTCATATTTGACGCTTTACTCTTCGCGAAACCTTCAAGGTAAAACTACAAGCATACGATTTATATTGGAAACTTTAGAAAATTTGCAATAATGGCTCCGTAATAATCAAAAGAGAAAGTAAACAAAGAGAGGCTCTTATCTGCAGTTAGGCCCTTTTGTCCTGGGAATATCGAAATGCGCTCTTTCTCCGTTTCTTCTGTTCGACTTCATTTGATTTCGTCATGGATGTTTATAAATCCTTCATGTGGATACAAACATTGGAACTGAATTTTACCCTTAAAAAAATAAACCAATAATTTTGCAGTACACTGAAGTCTTTTTTTATGTGAATTTACGTACCACATAAAAAATCGCATAAAAAAACCGCATAACTCTGAAACTTCGCATAAAAAAAACCGCATAACTCTGAAAATTCGCAGAAAAAAAGTCGCGTAAAAAAACCGCATAAAAAACCGCATAAAAAAGACCTCAGTGTATAAACAATTGATTCACAATTAGATCTATGGGTTACAATACATTACAATTTTTTTAACAATACATTTTATTGTATCTTGACAAGATTTTTTTTTGTTTCCAACGATTTAATATATTGTTTCTTCGATTCTACAATTGAATTTATTGTACACGTGGTGTTTCAAACAACATGCAAACTGTACATTTAATTGTTTTTCAAGAAAACATGTATGAGAAGATTTTACGATTTGAATTGTTACGATACTTAACAACTTGTAAAAAGCATGTTAACAATAAATTGAATAGTGTATAACAATACATTAAGATATTTTTCAATGGTCATAGCAAAATTGTGGAAGGTTTTGTAACAGCAAATCGTATTGTTTTTTCTACAATATTTTTATTCGGGTAGACCATAAGTAGACGAGATGAAACTTAGAATTTTCACACAGAAAATAAAAAATATGCTTTTTGTTTTACTTAATTCTGAGTTCTTTTGAATCATTTATTTTATTCTCTATCCCCACTTTTTTTCAAAATAGAAGAGAAAAACCTTTAAACAGCCAAAGTTTTGATCAATAAGCTGGAATCGAATAAACCGCATTCAACCTGAAATCAAATCAGTACTACTCAGTAGTTCAGTAAATATAACCTATTAATGAGCAAATGCAGTATGTTACATAAGAGCGTGGTCACGATTACTCGCGATCGGTAAAATGGAATGGTGTGATATTTTTTTTTAACACAGAGGGCAGTAACATAGTGTCTTTAATGCATTGTGAGAATAAATTAACTGACTATTGTTTACAATACGATTTCAGCATTTTCCCAAAATGAGTTACGTGCTTCGAAGTAGTTTTTTTGTGCTCGCACTCGAAAGGTACCAAAATGACCCAAGCCGTTGCGGCTAAATACATACAAAAGTCGAAACAGTTTGTGAGGGGGTGAATCGTTTTAAAGAGGTGAAATATGTCGACGACTTTCCAAATCGCGGCTCTGTCGGTGTATTGTCGGAAAAAGATGAAAAAGTGATTTGTGACCTGTTTTTGAAGAATCCGTCATTAACTTTACGCAAAGGTGCTTCAAAATTGACCAAAAAGGTTTAAAAATATTATACGGAACTGTTTGCAGACAAAAAAAGCTTTGAAATTTCTAAGTACTTTGCCAAAACTGATGTTGAGTGAAAAACATGTTCAAAAACGTCTTGAATAGCCAAAGGAGCAAAATGGTGTCGGGAGCTTGGATTGGCCGTCTTAGTCGCCCGATGCCAATCCAATTTAGATCGTTTGGGTTCAAATGAAGCTTGGGAAGAACCGACCACACAATTTGAAACAGCTTGTTTATCGAATTCACAAATTTGGAGGTCGTTCTCAGAACAATCGCAAAATCTCGCTCAAAGTATGCCTCGAAGGTGTCAAGCCGTTCTTAACGCTAAAGGGGATTGGACTTGCTATTTATGTACGAGTATGTGCAAGCAGAAAAGTCGAGTAATCCGCAAAATAATACTGCAACTCTATTAATAGGATAGTTATAGGTACAAAAGCCCTTTTGAAACACGAATAAAACGGGGTTGATTGAATGAGGTTGCCTGTTTAATTTTATAATAATTTCCAGATTTAAGCTCATGAATCTGAAACTAGAATACTCCTGAATATTCCAGATATAATTATGAACGGACTAAAATGATCAAACATTGAACTATTTCGAAACATACACACTTAAATTTTCTTACTGAATCTCGGCAAAAAATGCCGAGATTTGCACAGCCAAGTGCTCGGTAATCGTCTCGGCAAAATGTGTAATTAGTGAGAATCTCGGCAATCCAAAATTTGTTTACTGCCAATTATAAGTGCATCTTAACGCTTCTACCTCGAAATAAGAGGATATTTATAAGTATCGCCTTAATCTGAATAACGACGTATCGTTTTTTTGACCGTATTTCATTCGTATTCCTAATAACGCTAGCAAAATCAAAGGTAGCTAGGATTCGACCATATTCGATCGAAAAACCAATACGACGTTATTCAGAATAAGGGCGTATATATGCAAATTAAATAGTTTTTGATTTCACTTATCTTTTCACAAAATTTCCTTATAATTTTCCTTAATCCACTTAATATGTTTTCCAGTTACCGGAGCAATGGCGACGCGATGCTTTGAAAAATCGAAAGGAGACATTAGATGACAAGTGTCTTGCCGAGTTTCAGTAAAAGCTAACTCGCTGTTCGAAATCTCGGGAAACGGTTTTACTGACACGTTCAGTGTAATATTTTGCCAAATTTCAGCAAAAGAACGCGCTTTACCGAGATGTCAGCATATTACTTTTCGAACGATTTTCGGAAAAGAGCATGTAAATTACTGAATAGTCAGTAAAATGTTGTGTTGCCGATATATTTCGGCATTTCATTATGCCGAGCTCGAGAATCGGTTTTAAGTGATATAGTTGATACTGGAGATTTCGAAATCATCAATAGCGGACAGTTTCAAAAATCGACAATAAAAATAATTTTTCAAACTCGAAAGTGTACTTTGCACTTGAAGAAATGACAATGCAGTAGATTTTCAAATGATGTTAGATATTCAGATTCGTTTTTTTTTTTCAGTATATTGACAGGTAGTCTTACCCAAATCAACGTCGCATTCGTATGCCTTCAAATAACAAGTGATATTAGATGACATTTCGTTCTGCCGTTTCGATACGACACAGTAGAGTAGGCGAAGCTTTAGTAATTGTTTTTACGTATCTAGAATGGGGCGGCATGAGATGAAAGCATTTGTCGGTAATTCATCGTATCAGCCCCGAATTCCATAACGCAATGCCACAGGAAAACCCAGTGAATGAACCCGAAAAGATGCAATAACAAACATACTTCGCAAAGCCATTTCTCTTTTTTGATTGCCCATCAATTCCTTTAATTTTCACTTACGTTAAGCCTAGGTTGCTATGTTGGTCAAACGTTAGCAGAACGAGACACGACGACGACTACGTGGACGGGCCATCTATAAGTGACAGAATGAGAACGCATTTTTCTACTGCTGCTGTCATTGCATCGCCATCGTTCAAGATGATTTAACGGGCCCGACATCGACGGTACAGCCGGAAAAAAGCTCATATACCATGTTGAACCACCTGCCGATGGCATTGAGATGCTGCGACCGGTATTGCCCGTATAAAGTCGACCCGAATCGTGTGTCCTTCAATTAGATGGACGTCCATCCACCACTCCCCGGTTGATCCGGTAGCGGACCGTCCGCAGTGCCGAGCGAACTGCAAACGATAAACCACTTCTGTCCGTGTATCCATCCTGACGTTGTAAATTGTCCGAATGTGGACATGGTCTGACACAGACAAGGAAGACAGTATTTCAGAGTGAATGGAATATTGCTCGAATGTGCGACACGGCTTGATTTATATGAAACTTAAATTGAACCAATATCGATTATTATTTTTATTATTAATGTTGTTGTTGGTCGTACATCACAGATGACCACGCGGCTCCATCAAGTTTGAAGATTCGATGGAGAATCGGTAGGTACATGGTTACAATTTTAATTACCTGTTTAGAAGAAACACAAACATAAGAAAAAATTTCAACCGTGCCATTCGCTACGAAACAGCCTTGAACTCGGTGTTCTACTAAAGGGTCACTCAATTTGCATGCGAATCATAGAGACGCACGCACTTTCCCGGTCTAAGCTCCGAACAGTTCGTAGCGAAGCGTTTTTGCTCGACGAACGCAGTACGGGAAAAAAATATGGACGAAACATCATTTATAATTTCGATCCATTCACGGTACCAGTCTCTGTACCGTGTATGGTAAGTCTATGTTTGCGATTGTCGGCTTCCCCACCCGACACTGTCAATATTTGCTGATATGTATTCAAATGTACCCATGCTACATGGCTGCTCCCAGCAAATCCATGTGGAATCCAACTGTGGACATTGTGAGGGTGGTAAATGGCGATCTGTTAAGTTCCGGAGCAGGATGATGGATGAATTTTATAGCACTGACTATAGGAAGTGACTGCTACCGCTTACTGAGAAACATTGCAATGCGATTCGACAGTCTAGAGAAAAAATATTGTTGATTACTATTAAAAGAGGATTTACAATATTGCATCAAAAAATGAACCACACCCCTTTTCAAGGTGTTTAAATGTATGATTTAGAACCGCAGAATTGATCAACTGGAGAATACGTACCGGAACAAACGTCAACATCAAGCCACAGCGACAAAAAAAAAAATTCTGTTTGAAACTCGATTGGAATTGGGAACCGTAGCAAGAAGTGTGTTGAGAGGGATTTATGATGCGAGCATTCAACGGTAATCATTTAGCACAAATAATTTTAACACTAATTCTGGCACCGCTTGCGCTCGTATTTGTGTGCGAGTGACTTTTCAGATGTTCGGGTTTATTTGCTTGTAACGTATCACACTTTTTGTCGTGAATACGACTTACTTTACTATGGGGTGCCTTTTCAAAATTAGCCATATGGAAGAATGGGCAGAACTTAATCGTGAATATCTCGGCTTGTATTAATGACAGTAACATAATTCTTTCACTATTTCATCAAAAATATGATCAGGAATTTAGGATAATATTTTGAACACTGTGAGATAACCTCAAACAACCCAAAAATAAAGTTTTCTGAAAATTTTAAAACAACGCGGAAAATCCTTTACTTTTCCTTGGGTTTTTCGCGCAAGGACGACGATTTTGAGGTAGTCAGGCATATATCTTCAACTGACTGCTTATAAAAGGGGAACCGTGGTCAAATATCGATCATTTCTTCTTGTGCGTTGGACGGAAGCAGACGTCGTGGGACTAGCAGCTTCGGAGAGTGCACCTTCTGCGTGGTTAAAAACCTCAAACGCTCAGGTCTCAACTCTCATTTGGACTTCAGTCTTCAGGTGGAGCAGTCGTCAATGAAAGCAGACCTTTTGCGTGGTATAAAGCCTCAAACGCTTAGGTCGTGCTTTCATTTGGACTTCAGCCGTCAGGTGGAGCAGTCGTCAATGAATGCAGACCTTTTGCGTGCTTTTATTTGGACTTCAGCCGTCAGGTGGAGCAGTCATCAATGAAAGCAGACCTTTTGCGTGGTATAAAGCCTCAAACGCTTAGGTCGTGCTTTCATTTGGACTTCAGCCGTCAGGTGGAGCAGTCGTCAATGAATGCAGACCTTTTGCGTGCTTTCATTTGGACTTCAGCCGTCAGGTGGAGCAGTCGTCAATGACAGCAGACCTTTTGCGTGGTATAAAGCCTCAAACGCTTAGGTCGTGCTTTCATTTGGACTTCAGCCGTCAGATGGAGCAGTCGTCAATGAATGCAGACCTTTTGCGTGCTTTCATTTGGACTTCAGCCGTCAGGTGGAGCAGTCGTCAATGACAGCAGACCTTTTGCGTGGTATAAAGCCTCAAACGCTTAGGTCGTGCTTTCATTTGGACTTCAGCCGTCAGATGGAGCAGTCGTCAATGAATGCAGACCTTTTGCGTGCTTTCATTTGGACTTCAGC
The DNA here is from genome assembly GCF_030247185.1 of Malaya genurostris. Lineage (NCBI taxonomy): Eukaryota > Metazoa > Arthropoda > Insecta > Diptera > Culicidae > Malaya > Malaya genurostris. The sequence goes on from NC_080570.1 coordinate 33,669,981, forward strand.
CGTCAGGTGGAGCAGTCGTCAATGACAGCAGACCTTTTGCGTGGTATAAAGCCTCAAACGCTTAGGTCGTGCTTTCATTTGGACTTCAGCCGTCAGATGGAGCAGTCGTCAATGAATGCAGACCTTTTGCGTGCTTTTATTTGGACTTCAGCCGTCAGGTGGAGCAGTCGTCAATGACAGCAGACCTTTTGCGTGGTATAAAGCCTCAAACGCTTAGGTCGTGCTTTCATTTGGACTTCAGCCGTCAGGTGGAGCAGTCGTCAATGAATGCAGACCTTTTGCGTGCTTTCATTTGGACTTCAGCCGTCAGGTGGAGCAGTCGTCAATGACAGCAGACCTTTTGCGTGGTATAAAGCCTCAAACGCTTAGGTCGTGCTTTCATTTGGACTTCAGCCGTCAGGTGGAGCAGTCGTCAATGAATGCAGACCTTTTGCGTGCTTTTATTTGGACTTCAGCCGTCAGGTGGAGCAGTCGTCAATGAAAGCAGACCTTTTGCGTGCTTTCATTTGGACTTCAGCCGTCAGGTGGAGCCGTCGTCAATGAAAGCAGACCTTTTGCGTTGTACAAAACCTCAACGCTCAGGTCGCAGAGCCAGTTTTCCTTCGAAGAAGATCGATTACATCATCCTGTTGGTGGTCGTACAACGGGAAATGGACAACAATGTGGAACATTATGCAAAATCAGCCTTTCTAATGGCTTTAAATGTTACCTAAGGAACTATAAAGATTGCTTCTTTATAAATCAAAAATTAAAATTAGCAGTGCAGTGCAAATTTAAGATAATATGATCAGTTTTTTTTTGCAATTTTCACAGTTCTAAATTCGCAACAGTGTTCAAAATCGTTTATATCCAATCAGTGTTTAATATCTTAGAAAATTATACAATTCGGCCCTTCAAGCACGCCTTCATAAGAGGTTCTTTCCAAAACCACCAATATTTTATCATAAAGACTATACTGGTTATTTTGTAATATTTGTGTGTCAGAATGTTTGATGTAACTAATCTGTACTGTAGTTTGGGTGTATCGTTTCAAATTCTAGTAGTGTAAAAGGGCAAAACTTGCACAATTAACACAATCGATCAAGTAATTGAAATTCGGAAGTGTAAAGAAATAGTGCCAGTTTTATTCGTATTCACGATATCCAGTTATGTCTCTGACATTACACACCTATACTTTTTTCAGTGAGGAAACAGCATAAAGCACTTGTTATACTGTGTTCAGACTATGAATTAAAACGAGTTTTAGCTCAGATTTTATGTTTGAAGCGAAATAACATGTTTTACTTTTGCGTTATTTCGTATTCAGAAACGTCACATTAAAACATGTTTTCCCTAAATAACATGATATAATTGTCAGTAAAGCACAACCCTGCCAGCATTTTCCGTCACTTTTCGATTATGTGAATTGACAAGCTGTTTAACAACAGCAGTTTTCCATCAAAGTAGCCATGTAATCATAATAAAACAATACTGATATTATATAATTAATAATATGTCACATTTGACCTTGAAAACAGAATATGTTTTCAGACTTGGATTCTGCACGGTAATACCTGTCCAACAAGCCATAGATCCGTCCATTTTTAACGGAGATATCGAAATTTTTGGTGTAAGCGACTTTTTTCCCTATTCCAGCAGTGGGAGTTTTGAGCGCTGTATGGCAAAGAAATGCTTGGGAGCAACGTTAAACACGATTTTTATACTGTTACATACAATTGTTTATAAGTACCAAAAAGACTGTGTACATCATTTATTTTCATGACATTTTGCCTCGAACCGATTTTAGCACGGTTTGTTTTTGGCAACATAATCGTTCGAATATGACATACGTGAACCAGATGATGGCAGAATTTTCGAGTTGAAAGCAATTCCATAGTTATATTGTTTTAAACTACTTACAGCAATAAATGCTGGAATAACATAACTCCCATATACCATTCGAATCAGTTCGTCGAGATCAGCAAATGCGTGTGTGACAAATAATTTCACTCAATTTTTTACCTTTTTTTCGAAGATGGTTCAACCGTTTTCTACAAAATCAGATTCATATGAAAAGTCATATGCTCCCAAACAAGGTTCCTGAATTCCGTTTGGTTCCGACCTCTGGTTCCGGAGCTACAGGATGATATGTGAAACGAAATAAAAATTGTGTAACTCATTTTTCGCGTAGATGGCTAAAACGATCTGAGATTCAATTAAAATCTTAGAATCATCTATGATTGAAATGAAAAGTTTTAAGATTCTATAAAACATCTGGCTTTTCAGTTAGATCCAACTTCTGGTTTCGGGGATACAGGGTGATTAGTATTTCACATAAATTAACCCGATAATTAGCAGATTTGGATAGTCGATAACCAAATAAACCTATTTCAGTTTTAGTGGTATTCAGTTTTCGATTCGGAAGGCAGACAAAAATTTAATTTGTACTACGATTTCTCAAATATGTCTACACTGATTCTCAAACATTTTGAATCAAATGTAAACTATACAGCTTCTCAGGTGAATTTATCTCACTTCGGCTATACCGATTTTCGGATTCCGGTCCCAGTAATGAATCGTTTTTCAAAGCTCAATCGTTTTCTAAAAAAAAAGGCAAATCGAATTTCAGACACAAAAATTAAAACAAAAACTTATAGTTCCATACAAAATTTATTAATTTTATCCCATTCTGACTTCCGATTCTGGAATTACAGAATAATGAATTTTTGAAATTCAAACCGATATAGAAGATGACAAAGCTTTAAAGTTGGACTCAAAACTATTGCAATTTATTCGTCATATGACCATACGAATCGGTTTGGGTTATGCTGGTTCCTGAATACCGGCTCTGGAAGTACCTTAAATTACCGTAAACTCTAAAGTGGAACTTACTTCGACATATCATGGAGTGTTTAATCGATTGTCCCACTTTTAGATTCAAATTCGATCCAATTTGCAGTTTCGACATTACAGAATAATGAGTGATTAAAATCTCAAATTGTCGCTTAAAACGACGGTCATTAAAATAATGTCATGAACACTGAAACACCGAAGAATATTCATGCAAAAAACACATGCGGATTGATAAAAAAGGTATCATCTCACTGGTAGGTGGATTAAGCACGTTTTTGTATTAAGAGATGACTTTTTTGGTCATTTGCTGCTCAAAACTAATTATTTCTCTAAAATGGCCAACGTTTTGAAACAATGAGCCTCCGAAACGTTGGTAATAAACGTGAAACGCTAACATCATCCATAGCTAGAAGTACCTGGCTTATTTCTATCGATGCGATGCGGCGTAGGCGTTTTTGCACTTTGTTTCTAAACAAACTCAATAACAAGTAATATCCCGAATAAAAAATATTGTAGAAAAACAATACGAATTGCTGTTACAAAACCTTTCACAATTTTGCTATGACCATTGGAAAATATTTTAATGTATCGTTATACACTATTCAATTTATTGTGAACATGCTTTTTACAATAGAATGTATAGGTAGTTAAGTATCGTAACAATTCAAATCATAAAGTTTTCTCATACATGTTTTTTTGAAAACAATTAGATGTACAGTTTGCACGTGTACAATAAATTCAATTGTAGAATCGAAGAAACAATATATTAAATCGTTGGAAACGAAAAAAAAATTGTCAAGATACAATAAAATGTATTGTAACCCATAGATCTAATTGTGAATCAATTGTTTATGCTGTAGAATTAATGGTTTATTTTTTTACGGGATGTCATGCGTAAACATAATGGTAGTGTGAACAGTGCGGTTTTAGCTTCTTATTACTATCGTTAAAACATGTTAGTTGCTTTTTGTTTACTTTCTTTTCTATCAATTACCAAGCGGTTTCCACATTTATCACTCAACTCTTTGAATAAAATGTTACCCGAATCATTCGACTTCCAAACAGAATTGTGAAACCCAAGAAAATTTTTGTTATCACCTCACAATAATCGAAAGAGAAATTAAAAAAAGAGAAACTCGTCAGGTTAGACATAGCGCTTCGGCGCAAACAAGTGTTTTGCGAAATGCATTAACTTTACGTCTGCCCAGCGGATTATGTTGATCCGGGGGTTTTGCATCAGCATTTCAACATAATCTGCTGATGCACTGACGAGTCGAAGACGAAACGTAAAAACTAGAAAGAGAAACTGTCACTTGCTCTTACGGCCTTCTATTAGGTTTTTTATCGTCACTGCTAACCTCAATCTGATGAACACATTTTGACAGTTCAGCAGTACTGTTTTTAAACAGAGATTTTTTTGTTTATCTGTTGACAAATTGGATGAGACCATTTACGGTCCATATCGCCAAAATAGAATTTAAAACATTTGTTCACGATTGGATACCGGACCGCTGAACCGACGACACGACCTGCCACTCGTCTATTAAAACTGTATCGCAAATTTAACTACCCCTCAGTAACTCGTAATGTCAAAAAGAAATCGCTTGGAAAAATATTCAAACTGGCAACATAAGTTGATATTTTATTGATTTTGAATAACAGTTACCATAACCTTGGTTACTGTATATTGCAGACTTATGAAATGTAAACAAATGAAATCGGTTCAAGTGGAAGATCTGTTTTATGCAGTTACTGTTAGAGCAGTGGATCAAATAGTCGGTCTTGGTGTTTTTCTAGGGAATATCGCCCTTTTCTAGTATATCGCCCTTGTAGGCCGTACATGTCCAACTCAAAGATCATTTCCGAATACGATGAGCTACAAAGAGTAAAATCTGTGTTAGCTGAATGAAAATGATGTAATATCAAAATACTTTTTGGAACGTAATCATGGTATGTTTATATACCACAACATACCTATATTGAAAGCTCACAAATAAAATTTCAAGCACTCACTTTTATTACAGCTTGCACTCATGATGGCTGTAACATTTGCACGTTCTACTTTCTTAAGTTACTCTTATAAAGTGGTAATGAGGGACCAAAAGTTAAATAATTTAAACTGTTCCTCAACATAGTTTTGTTTATTTATTCGGGGTTCCTAGGTAACTAGTTCGTTGCAACTTAAACAGTGTTGCTCGAGAAGAATATTTTTATCATTATCAAGGGGTCGCTATATTTGTGGTAACTGGTGGTAAATCGCTAACAGACACGTTTTATTTCGATTTTTCTTCGGAGTGCCTGGTCGTGTCGTCGGCTGAACTGTCAAGCATGAATTCTTGTTCATTTGTGACGTCACGATAAAAAAAATCTAATTATTCAACAGAGAAACATTATAAACTCACTATTTGGTATTAATACTTCCCACTGGTGGTGAACAGCTAGCAACAAGGTAATTGCAAACAAGCAGATTGGAACCGCTTTTAACATAGTTTAATTGGGATCATAACGCTGATCTCTGGTTGTGGAGTCACTAATGCCGTTTTTCATTGAAAAACACTGGTGGTGTGGATTGCTCTTGTTTGGCATTTCGAGCAGAATTGGTAATAAAACACTGTCAAAAATTGCACTTTTGTTCGAAACAGAGTTGCCAGGTTATTTTTTCAGTGAGTAAAAAATAAAGTCTCTCCACCTATCGTATAGAGGCCAAAATCGTAAAGATCTAGCAAGATCTGACAAAATCTCTGGCGAAGCGAGAAAAATCTGGCAACCTGGAAACGCTGGCTCGAAAGTGCATTGTCATTTTATTGTAATTTTCACTGTCTGTTAGAAAAGATTGCGATGCAAAAAGATAGCGACAAAATGCCGCAAAGATAGCGAAACTGTCATTCGCATAGATTCAACCCCTTCGAGACCACGAGCCAGAATTTTTTTTTAAATTGACTGTTACAATGACAAATTTCTATTAGCAGAATAATTATTAAGTAAACTGGAATCATAATGAATTCATTTTGATAATGCGTATGTGATCTGCCATCGGATAGAACTGGCACGGATTTTTTTAGGCGTGTTATTAAACTTCTACAAAAAATTGTAGATCTAGCACTCCAAAAAGTTGGTCGTTTTTGACAGATTTATATTTGTTGATGCTTTCAATGAACAATTGACTTAAATCCAGTTCATATGTGAGCCTGTATATCTATTTTCTGTGGTCATAGATATATTGGAATTATCAATCGACTCAAAACGGGTCTGCTAGTCTTCCCTGACAAACAGTTAGCAAGAACAGAACCGGTAATAACGGCTCGGCAAAAGTCTCCCACTTAGCAAAGCGATTATATTTTGTTGGTTGTTGAGCGCTTGTTGAACGACATACTGCACGAACTATTCGTTCAGTTTGTCAGAACGGTTTGTTGTTGTTTTTCTCCTGCAAAAATTGTATGCAAATAGGTGTTACCTTAATATAAAATGAAAATGTGTTGTTATTCTACGTGAACTATAAGTATTGTACAGCTATGTAGTGTTAGTTTGAAAAAAAAAACTGGAAATTCTCCAGTAAAACTAGTCCAACGGGGCTCCATCTCCTCACATTAAAAATGGTTCAACAATGGACCTCTGTCTGTCGGATTTGTTGAACGAAAAAATGGCACTCGGTTCAACGGTCTGTTTCAAAATCGTGTTGGCCTCCCGTAAAACGATTGATTGAACGTTGATTGGACCAACGAAAGACCATCGTTGAACGTTTTATTTCTAAGAGGGCTCTGCCGGGAACGGTTGGTGGATGGTGACCACGCTCTTGTCGGAAACCTGGACGAATGTTGAATAAAGAAAACCTATAAAATATATTTTGTCTTATTGAGATAATTTCTGACACTAATTTGGGCTCATTTACTGACACCAATTTATTCAGATTGATTCGGGTAGTTCACAAAAGCATGCTTTAGCGTCCAATTTTAGTCACGAATGAGCCTAAAATCTTATGAAAAATAGTATGTAAATGGCGCGGTAATGAGTTTTGACGTTTATGTCACTTATGCCATTATATCACCGGAACCATAAGTGACAGCGAATCGAACTACAAACCTGTTTGATGAACCAACAGTAGTTTCCAAATAAGGCTAACTTAATTCAAATTGGTTCAGCCATCACGAGAAAATTTAGCGGAGAGAAATTGCACGTTTAGTCGGTTGCGTCACTTATATCATTATCCATTATCCGGAAACAGAAGTGATAGCCATTTGAGCTTCGAACTTATGGCGTTTTTCATTGGAAACATTGGTGGCGTAGATTGCTCTGATTTTGCACTTTCAAGCAGAAATGACAGTGGAACACCGTCAGAATATTGCGTTTTCTGCTCGAAAGTGCAAAATCAGAGTAACCCACGCCACCAGTGTTTTTCAATGAAAAACGGCATTAATCAATGGCGTAATAGTAGCTTTCAAAAGAGACTAAGTCTGTTAAAATCATTGAGAAAATTGATCGATCAAAAATCAACACGCTTTGCCGTTTACTTCACTTATACTATTATATCTCCGAAACCAGAAGTCACAGCCATTTGAGCTTCGAACTTGATAAATGGCCCAATAGTAACTTTGAAACGAGTTTAATTTTGTTGAAATCGAATCAGCCATCTTTGAGAAAATCGAGCGCGTAAAAAATCGTTAAAAACCGATTTGTCAAATGTATCCGATGTTTACCACTGTTGAGTACGTTTCGCTACCATGTATTTATCTACGCCAGAACGTTAACTTCGAACATTCAGGAACTAAAACTGAACTAGAGAAATAAATTCGAGCTAGCTCCGGATTCAGTTGAAAAATTCAGGTCCGCAATCGAGATCAAGAATTCGTAAGATACCGATAAAAACCTGAAACAAGCTCAATACTACTCTACGTCTTTACAAGTTTTAAACATAAATCATTATACTTTTGGTTGATATGTTTTCCATAAATGTTGACAAACAAACAGCTTATAAATAAATGAATATATTGAAAGACGATAATCAAATAGTTCAACCTTACCATTGAAGTTTCAATCTTCATTATCCAAAATATATAATTTCAAACTTATTGAATTTACAGTTCACACTATAATTAATCTGAAATTAGATTCCCGACAAAGATCGAACCGGAAGTCCTCTACTTACCGGCTAACAATATATTTTCAAGGAAAAAAAAATACAATTTCTCTTCTATCGCCACAACTACTCCCAGCAGCTTAAACGTTTCATATTCACCCATCGAAAACGAACTCTGTAGAGCTCTATTAGCACTAATCTGATCTCATGATCCAATGATTCCACGGCCCGAAAAGCAAGAATCCGCGCTAACGGATTCAACTAATTCCTATTCAAATAGCGGGTATTCAAATCCTGCCAAATCCGTAGCGGCATCCAACGGAGTGTGACGCCTCTCTCATTACCGAACGGAAATTAGATTTCTGACTGGTTTGCGACGAGGAGCTTTTTCGTATGATTTCACTCCAACTGGGTGCTGCACCACCGGGAGTGAGTCCCTGAAGGGTTGAAACTCAATTGAAGTTCCCAATGCAATGTTTGTTTCAAGCAAATGCAAGAAGTTCTTTCCGAATTGGCAAGACCTTGGATGCAGTAATTTCCCTTTGCTGTTGCCTAAACATGTTTCGTTTATTTTTTTACACCAAATTAAATTATACATTATGCAAAAGCTTACTTTCGAATATCAAGAATTCGAATCCGCACAAGAAAAAGGAATCTTCAATCGATTATCGCCGAGATCCGATAAATCTACAGGGAATTGTATGCGACAAAAACCCGCAAATGAATCACGTTGGGGAGATTTTTTTTTCATTCAACAATAATCGATAAAATGATGACTTTTGGTGTTTCAAGCAAACAGGCGACCGAGTATCCATAGAAGATTCATGTTTTATTTTCATTCATTTGCTTTGGTACAAGTTGTTCGTTAATTGATGACTAGGAGAAACAAAAGTAGATTATGTGGCTGTTGATTTCTTCCAAAACTTGACTTCTCTTGACAGAATGACGGCAATGGCCTGGAAAAAAATGCTTCAACCTCTATCGGCAGAGATTTTGTCTAGGAACCATTTAACCTTGGCAGCCAAAATCTCAGCAGATTGATCAGACATCTGGCGTTTTGAGTTGGATTGACATTTCAGGAATCTATAGTGCTTCTTTTTTTATTATTTATGAACCTTTCTGACAATTCACTTACAACACCAAATGCACAAATTTGAAATTAGTTTGTTTACATCACGAAAAACAGTGTAGAACCGATTCAAAACGGTTCTGCCAATCTTGTATGGCAAGAATCCGACAGAAACAGAACCGTTAATAAACTCTACGCGAAATTCTCTGCCGGAAACGGTTGTTGCTTTGTTGCCAAACTTTTGCAAACCCTCTTAGAAAAGAACGTTCAACGGTGGTCCTTCGTTAGTCCAATACGTTGGATCATTGGTCCAATGAATGTCCAATAAATCGATCAACGGGAGGCCAACACGGGATCTTCGTTTGTCGATTTTGAAACAGACCGTTGAATCGAATACCTTTTTTTCGTCCCGGTTGAGTCATTTTTAATATGACGAGTTGAAGCCCCGTTGGGCTAGTTTTACTTTCCGAAGTTTTTTCCACTTATTTTTTTAAACTAACACTACATACCTGTACAATACTTCTACTTGACGTAGAATAACAACAAATCTTCTTTCTATATGAAGGTTACACCTAATTTTCACACTATTTTTGCAAGGGAAAAACAACAACAAACCGTTCCAGCAAATTGAACGATTATTTCGTGCGATATGCCGTTCAACAAACGTTCAACGTTCAACGTCCAACAAAATATGACCACCTGCTGAGAGGGTAGCCATAGCCAGCCTCTTGGAAATCTGCACGTCGCGTACAAGTGGGAATATAATAGAAAACTCTATAACCCGGTAGATTTTGTCGACCCGTATCGGTACGATCATCGACCCGATTTTTAACTCAATAATTTAATACACTCTCATTCAATGTTACTCTCAAGTGGGTAATTTGTACTCACTTTTGCTTATTTAGTTCAAATTTCAAAAAGTGAGTAAAATTGATTTAGAAGACTGAGTAACTTCTACTCAGTTTCTAAATTGACAACAAGTTTTACTCACAGTGCTTTGAAAACGTTGTATGAAAATTTGCTATTTTCATGATTGAAGGTTTTCGCTGCCACATTTGTGCAACCTTCGTTCCTGGATACGCGATAGAGTTAAAAGCTCATTTTCAACAAATTCATAAACTAAATACGAAGCTCTGAAGCACTGCCGTTCAATTGATCGGAATGTGGAATTGTATACAGAAGTTTTAAGGTTCTGAAACGGCATATAATAAACTCACATCTGTCGGAAAATGATAGCGTAGACATTTCTGATGTAAAAAGTGTTGTCGATTTCGCTTCCAGTATCGGTACATCGACAAGACGTGAAACGGATCCGAAGCCCGATTACTCTGAAGTAACTAAATAAATATTTTTCATGAGTTCAATAAGTGCCCGGCAGCTAGCTGTATTTAAACTCAAGTTCTATTAATTTCTATTAACCCTAAGAGTTACATTCTTAATTTGAAGATGTTTTTCCTTTATTTTGACATGTTTCTATAATTACTTTCAATCGAAAAACTACAAAATATAAAAAAAGAAAACTTTTGAGAAATTATTTAAAAACAATAGTTGCATTGTTTTTAATTTACACGCAGTTTTGTTGAAAGCAAAAAATTCCTTAGACAATTCGAATGATATAGAGTGACATTTACTCACTCGAGCTAATTTTCCCATTTGTACCACTGCGTAAATGTTACTCAGAATTTGACAGCTACCATATTTACTCAGAAGTGAGTAAAAAAGCTTTACTCACTATAGAGTAGTGCCACTTTTAACGAAAGTAAGTGAAATTGTACTCACTTTAGAGTAATATTGAACGAGCGTGAATAATTTTAAGGAACGCTTAAGCTCTAAGATGCCAAGGGTATTTTCTAATCTTAAATAACGACTAACTTAAAACTAGAATAGTTTCATTAGGTAATGTCGTATCCGGGTTGCGGATTCTCGAAAATCCAGTTTTCGTAAATTTAAATCGATTAATTTCAAAATTATACACCATTATTAAATAATCGAGTAATTCAAAATTTCCGATATCCCTAGCAGGGATGCCAGGTAAAAATTTCAAATATCTTCAGACAGGGTTGCAAAAGTCTGTATATCCGAAAAAAAAAACTGCAGTTAGTAAGTATGTCTTGCTGGCAGCAATTTCTTTATAAAGTATGATACGCATACTAACTTGACGAGCAAAAAAACGGTCGCGATAATTTCAAAAGTCTGTAAATTTTGACCGAAAGTCTGCAAAAAGCTCGATTTTCAAAAGTCTGCAGAACAAAAAATGTCCGCAGCGTTATGTCCGAGATCTGCAGATTTACAGACAAATCTGACGAATTGGCATCTCTGATCCCTAGGTACAGGCATTCGTCGTTCTACTTGCTTTGGTATATCTGCATTCTTTTGTTCTAGCGATACACAATGCAGGCTTTGATCTTGCTCGAAAAGTAATCAAACCCAGTTGTACGCGGCTGGCAGATTTCCCCCCAGACGGCTGGCTATGTCTGCCAGCCATTTTAGCCGGCATTCTGCCAGAATTCCGGCAAAAGTCTGGCAACAATGCACCAACCGTTTCCGGCAGCAAATTTCGCCTAGCGATTATTAACAGTTCTGTTTCTGCAGGATTCTTGCCATACACTTTTGGTAGAAACGTTTTGAATCGGTTCTACAGTTTTAGCACCTTGATTTTATTTTTTAAACAAAAAGTACATATGAAGGCAAATAAGTTTATTTTTTATTCAGAATTTTATGTTTCATTTTAAAAATCCAAATCAATGCGGTTTAAAGTGCAACAACCGATTCCGAATGAACTTCAACCTTCAACCGATTGGTTCGGAAATCTATTGCAATTGAGTGAGAAAAAGCAGACCCTGTCAGCTTGGAGTGAAATCAATCTTCAGTTCAGCAACGCCATTGGACGGCATCACATTCAACATATCCTGTCAATTGTATGGATGCGCAGTGCTGCTATTTTGGCGCGCACGAATTTGATATTTCTCTTCCCTGCTGAGGTCTTTGGAAAAAGCAAACTGAATTTTCAAATCGTTTATTTTTTTCTTCGCAAAATTACAAGATTTCGCGTTTATTTTTTATTGGAATATATTAATTAAAATCTCCAAGATTTTAGGTTTTAATGATCTATAAAATGATCAGTTTTTTTTAGAACTCCAACACAAATTGTTGAGATTTGTTCGGATCAAATAAAAAGGTCTATTTTAGTCAGCATTGTCCATTCCTCTGTCTGGAATTTAATGAATTGGCGTAAGTTGCATGACTTTTACACTAACACGTTTTTAAAACGATCAAAAATTCAATGACATTCATAGTGTCACTGTCAAATCGGGTTGATAGAGTAAGGTAAGAGATAACTTGAAGCAAAAAACACTTTTTTGTTATTTTTTTCGGAAAATTTATACAAACTTTTTTTACATGAAAAATCATCATTTTCATGATATTTAGTTGAATTTCCGTATAATAATACTGAAAAATAAGGCGGCGACAGAGCATTCCCCAAAACCTCTTTTGAGAATCACGTTGCGCGGTGAACACGATAATTTGGCGTAGAATTATCTGAATCAAAAAATGTTCTTAAATTTACTTGAAGTACAAATTTTTTCTTCCCCTCCCGTCGTTCTCAAGTTATTATTTTGATTTTTTAACAGTTCGTTGCATATTTAAGCAAAAAAAAAAAAAAAAATAAACGCGATCTTACGCTAAAGTCTCCACCAATTTTGAGGAGAAAAACTACCATTATATGAAAATGGAAGAATTTCAGGAACGTAGGGGTGAGCCATTTTATACCAAGAAAATATGTCCCAAGTTTGAGAAGATTCGTTTCAGGTTCAGGATCGTGGTCACGGACTTCGAAAAATCGGTTTTTCAGAAAGATAAAAGAGGCGCCACCCTGAGGCGCAGTATTTTGACAGTTTTGTTCCGATTGAGTTCAAAATATTGTGTAAATATTTTTGAAATGTCAAACTACAAGAAAATTCAAAAAAATGATTTTCCGAAACTGTTTATCCCTTATACCCCCCCTTCCCCTAAGCGATCTTAGTAATTGAGATTGTTCCTTGGTTTTGATCACGCGACTTTGAATATCTAAATGCTTAAAGAAGAGTCAGCAGAAATGTTTGCATTGAATTTATGATAAAAACAGTTTGAAAGTGTTGTCAAGCTAGGTGATTTTAAGACATACGGTTTTTTTTTCCAAGAGGCGCTGGATGCAAAGGGCTTTTCGATGTGGTCTTCGAAGGAATTCAAATATCTTGCTTATAAACAAATTGAATATAGAAGCTTCGCGAAAAAAGTTATTTTGTGAATCTTTTTTTCTCATAGCAGATGAATTTTTTCATCATAATAAAGAATTCTGTCCTTCGACCGAAAGTTGGCTGCATTTTGGTAGCATGGGAAGCAACACTGAAGTTGTGAATTTTTGATTTATGGAATCAACTGACATACCTTCACATTTCGTCTGCGACTCATCAGTGTATTAGCAATCTATGTGGAACTGTTGATGCCGCCATGTAGCTCAACACAAACCGATAACCAAACGTGAAGTAAATGCAATTTGAAAAAATTGCGTTGAATTTTGCACCATTATGCCAGGTCTTCGCTGGGATTCCGAACGCAAATGAACGACAAATTGGAAACAGTCATGCACGCTTAGCACAAACTGGTTACCCGTTCGGTATCAGAATCCTCCAAACAGTGCTTTAATTTACTAGATATGAACCGAAATATTAAACAAAGCATGAGGCAATTTAATGCACCGATGATTGGGAGATTAGATAGAGATGACATCTAAAAGCTCACCACCCCTAAAAGTTTTAGTTATTGACAAACAAATAGTTAAACTATTTTGCGTGTATTTTGAAGCAATCTGGATAGCGGGTTTTCAATATCTCTCGTCTTTATCGTAGCTTAGTCAAAGCCATTGTACAATAGCATTAAGCTTCCAATATTAATACTCACCATAAACCAATTACACACAAGCTCGTTGATGCCAAGCCCACAAGTGTCCTCCAAGAACATCACACAACTCATTGACCATAATGAGTACTATGATCCGGCATCTCCGCTCTTCCACTGGGGTTCCCAGTCTGTCGATATACACAGTCGATGACACTTGAAACTGGAACTTAATACCCATCCGGCAGGCAAAGTCAACGGACCAGGCTTTTCCGTTGGCTGCTCATCCCCCCACGAGACGACTCGAATATCTAAGATAGAGTCCAACTTTTTGTCGTCATTTCCGGAAGGTAATATACGTTGTCTGCGATTCACCATTCGCCACTTATGTCCACCGGCTCCCTATTGGTGGTCTTGTAGTATAGCATAAAGTCAATTACATAGATTACGTATCTCTGCCAGCGTTCCCTTGTGTACCGCCGCAAGTGTATATGAAGTCGTATTTAAGACAATGGAGCTGAGTTCGAGATGATGCCCGAAGAGCAAGCACACACAAGTGGCTAGGTATGAACTCCAAAAGGACGACACAATCCTCCCTGCCTGCCTGCCTGTGTGGTTGAGACCGGCAAGACATCGAATCAATCCGTCGCACGGAAGCCACCACCGCACACTGGCAGAGAGAAACCGAAAGACTCAAAAGACAAACGGAAATAGATTTATTTCTTATAAACTTTGTCGATTAATTAAACGAATATATTCCGGTCATACTGTCTTTCGGTGTCTTCCGGAATACGGTTCTTATACGAAGTGATGTATCGATATGAGCGAACTTGTTCGAAGCATGTTTGGAGAGTGAAAAATTGGATTTTAATTTAATTACCAACTCGAGAGGAATGGTCGGATGTGTGAAATGGCAACCAATAAAAGTCAACCGGATGAATTGAGCTGTCTGGCGAATGAAAAACTAACACTGGATTTTGTTGGGAAAGGATGCTGATGTTGGAAAAGGGATAGCGCTCGTTTCGTCTATCTATCGACAAGGATTTTCTTGGGTTACCGCAGGATTCTGCGGTAGCTCAAATACAACAAACTCATTTTGCGAAATGCCGGGTCGATTGATTAATTGATTTCCTTCTTCAAGATGATGGATTGGGTTGAATAAATATACTGAATAATTAATTAATGTAAGAATAAACATTCTGCACGCAACACCTCCACTGAGCAGAAACCTTTTAATATTAAGTTATTTTCAATAATTAACGTGTAGATCTGTGCGACGTCACCCCATTATGGAAGTGGTTAGATTTTGTTGAGCGTTGAGCGGCTGCTAACCTACCCTCTGAGAAAACAAAACTTTTAACGGAAGTCCTCCGTTGGTCCAATTCGTTGAACTGTTGGTCCGATGAATGTCCAATAAACAACGTTCAACGGGAGGCCATCACGGAACTTTTGTTTGCCGATTTAGAAACAGACACACTTAAAGTATATTACAGAACGCGGTACTTTTTTTTTACCGAAATTTCAACAGCTGAACGTTCGGTAATGATTTCGGTAAAAATGTGCTTACCGAATTAATTTGTAATCCGAAAATAGCTAAGCTGTCATGATTAACGAACATTTCAGTAAAATTAAGTGCCATATTAAACGTCAAATGTACCGAACTGCTCTATAAATGATACAGTTGAATCTGTAGTTCGAAAAAAGATGAAGCTGTCAAATATTACCGAACATTCCAGTTAAAATGTACGTCAAATCTACCGAATCGCTCTGTAAAATATATCTGTATTTTTGTACATATATTAAATATACTGTTAACATGTTTTTTTTTAACTGTTAGAAAAAACATTTATTGTTTTTGTAAATGCTTCACAAACTAATGACAAAATCAGTAAGACATAGCGCCCCGCTTGTGAGGAATTCTGGCAACCGTCAGAAGGCTGGCTGCATTCCAGCTGCTGTCAAAATTGTCTAGGCGAAATTGCGTCATTATCTCGCCGCACGTATCTTGTTTATTTCCCTCCTCCATCTTTCTTGTTTTTTTATTCGACTTCATTTGATATTCGTCAATCCCGCATGTACTTACCAGAAACGAATCTTGAGACGAGGTAAATAAAATTAAATTATGGGTATGTTTGGCAGTGAGAAAGCAATGTTATTGACAATAACATTTTCCATCATTAGTAAATATGAAGGGCAATAGCTTATTGCCTTTCATATGTACTTTTTATTGAAAAAATAAAACCAAGACGCTAAAAATGTAGAACCGATTTAAAACGGTTCTGCCAATCTTGTATGGCAAGAATCCGACAGAAAAAGAACCGTTAATAACCGCTAGGCGAGATTTTCTGCCGGAAACGGTTGTTGCATTGTTGCCAGACTTTTGCCGGTATTCTGGCAGAATTCTGGCAAAAATGGCTGGCAGACATAGGTAGCCGTCTGGGGGGGAAATCTGCCCGCTTCGTGCAAGTGGGGCTTAATTATGAAGTCTATCCCTCTCAGCAGGCCGTTCAATTTTGTTGATTCTTGAGCGCTTGTTGAACGATATATATTGCACGAAATATTCGTTCAATTTGCTGGAACGGTTTGTTGTTGTTTTTTATCTTGCAAAAATAGTGTGAAAATTAAGTGTTACCTTTCCATAGAAAGAAAATTTGTTGTTATTTTACGTGAAGTAGAAGTATTGTGCAGGTATGTATTGTTAGTTTAAACAAATAAGTTGAAAAAACTTCAGATATTCTGCAGTAAAACTAGTCCAACGGGGCTCCAACTCCTCATGTTAAAATGGTTCAACAATGGACCTCTGTCTGCCGGGTTTGTTGAACGAAAAAATGGCATTCGGTTCAACGGTCTGTTTCAAAATCGGCAAACGAAGGTCCCGTGTTCGCCTCCCGTTGAACGATTGATTGGACTTTCATTGGACCAATGATCCAACGTATTGGACCAATGATCCAACGTATTGGACCAATGAAGGACCACCGTTGAACGTTTTCTTTCTAAGCGGGTATGTAGAAATTTTGTTCCAGTGGTGACAAGTGCACCTATTCCCAGTACAACACATTGAATAAACAAAATTTTTTATCGGATGGCGCTAATGGAATATTGGAAACAATGTATGTTTCCATTAATATTTTGAAAGCTGATCTTAACTATAGCAGAACAGGAGTTCTGTACATTCCATTGCATATTATGCAATCGTTTGAATCCTGCATTTATATATGTAGTTTCATACATAACTAGATAGTATAACTCCTGATCTTTCATGCGTTGAATGATGTCATCCATTTTAACGGGCACAATTTTCAATTTACTCATCTTAATAGACTGAGTTTAACAACTTTGCACTGAGACTAACAACTTTTTCCGCGGGAAAATACAATATTCTTTGTTTATTCAACACTTTCGGTAAATATGATTACAGATTTCAGTAATATGTTCCAATACGGACTAGTCCGGTAATGAAATTTACAGAATTCGTTAAGTCGATAGACGTTTTTAAAAAAAATCACGGATCCTTCCGTTTTTTTTGTATTACTTGTTATATTCGGTAATTTGTTTTACCGAACTCCGTATTATTTTTTAAGTGTGATCAGTTTTCACAGAAGTTATTGGTTATTGGAAGATAATTTCACCATACGGTATGGTATAAATTGTATATCTATGTACAAAATTCTGTGATGAAAATTGTCGTCAAACTGATCTTCCGGTAAAAATTTGCATAATTATTGTAAAATGAAACTCATGTACCGAAATATCGGTCATTTCTTTACGTAACCGAAATTTCTCGTCAAAAATATTACCGAACAAAGGAATTAAATCTTAGTGTGCAAGAGCCGTTTCCGGCAGAGAATGTTGCCAGATTAATGGTTCTGTTTTAACTGGCTTGTTACCATGCACAAGACTAGCAAAATCGGTTCGACTTGATTTTCGTTTTCATCTTTATCTTGAAAAAAAAAAATACCTGCATCTTCATCTTATAATACGATTTTTAAAAAGATATTTAGCTGATCTATAGATTTTTCTCTACTTAGAATCCACAGAAACAATAAGGAACTCGTCTGAAATTCGATTCAGAAGTCAGAGTGATGTCCAAATCCGGGTCGGAATCGGTTGTTGGTTTAGAATTCATACTGAATGCCGATGTTGACTGGATAGGAGATTGCCGAACATGTCCAACAACAATATGACAAGATGTTTCCTGTACTGTTTTGACAGCTGCCGCTTCTGTCAGCTGCTAGAATTCCGTACAAGCGGGAACAGAGATGCCAGATCTGCCTGTCTGTAAATCTGCAGATTTCGTACATAGTTCTGCAGACATTTTTTTGTTGTGCACACTTTAGTAAATCTAGATTTTCGCTGACTTTCATCAAAATTTACAGATTTTTGATATTGCCGCGACCTTTTTTTTTGCTCGCCAAGTCAATTTAGCGTATCATACTGTAGACAGAAATAAAGACATACTTTCTGACTGCAGATTTTTTTTCGAATATACAGACTTTTGCAACCCTGTCTGCAGATATTTTAATTTTTTACCTGGCATCTCTGAGCGGGAACTTTCGATCTGTTTTTTCTATCATAATTAAAGTGATGATTGTGTCTTTTCTACAAATGAAACCTGCTATTGTTTTACTCGAAGAACAAGTTTTAAACAGCTAGCTGTCACAAAATGAGTACTTTTCCAATCGAGAAATGGGTACAAAAATACTCGTCTCAGTATTACTGTTTCTCGAAAAAAAATGGGTAAAATTCAACTCATTATTGGTTGAAAAGTTTCTAGCGGCTTAAGATTTTTTAAAAGCGTGGTGTGTATATCACGGTGTTTGAAATTTGTTATATTAACAATAGCAAAGCTCAGGTGAAAAAAAAATGGATGAGCTTAAACAAACATTGGACCAGGAATCGTTTGGAATACTTGTCGGTATGTTTCAACAATTGAAAGTTAAAAAAATAATTATTCTTCTGCTAATAAAGCATCGATATTGAGCAATGCCATTATCTGATTTGAAAAAAATATATATTTTGCATTATTTTTTGTATAGAACAGAGTCATTCTGCATACTTAAATTTTTTCTATTGCATTGAATCATTTCAATTTTTTCTATTACATTGAAGGTTTGCATTGTCCTGTCTCTGGATGTGATAAACTTATCAGTGGATATGTGAACGAGCTCAAGAGCCACGTAAAATTAGTACACAAATTAAATACAACATTAAGAAATGACATACCTTTAAAGTGCCTTTGTTGTGGAAGCATTCAACAAACCTTCAAATCCTTGAAAAAACACATTCTGAAAAATCATCCTAACAGAGATCAGACTTCCAATACTTCGAACATTGATCGTGATGATTTTATGGACGCGAACAATCCATCTGAGTGTGAGACTATTGATCAAACACAAAGCGAAAGTTTTTCAAAGGAAAAGCTGATTCATTATGCAGCAACTAAAATAACAGAGCTTCGATGTGATGTGTCGATTCCAGAAATTAAAATACAGGAATGTATCGCATTATGCTCCAGTTTGTTGAAGAGTTATCAAAAATTTGCTCTAAACGAAATGAAGAAATTCTTGATTTCAAAGCATGTATCGATTAATGACAAAGATGTCGTAGCTTTGGTCAATAATCTGGCAATACCGAATCTATTTGCAGATGTTCAACACCCAGAGGACAACTTAGTTTATCTCTCAGGGCAATTAACGAGCAAAGTGCCGCAGCCGAAAGAGATTGTCTTAAACACTGAACGACTAAGTTCTACGTTCAGATATGAAATTGGAAAAAGTAAACTTGGGAAACGAAAGCTATGTTCCGTTAAAAGAACCACCAATATCAAAGACAGTTTTCACTTCATATCAATAAAAGACACTTTGGAATTGATAATGCGTAATCCTTTAGCAAGAAGGATGGTTGAACAGGAAGAAAAATCAAATAAGAATATTGTGAACACTTTCAAAGATGGAACATTATTCCAAACTCATCCATATCTTCAACACTACCCCTATGCGTTGCGACTATAATTACATTCTGATGAAGTCGAATATTGCAATCCACTAGGATCCCGAAAAGGGAAAAACAAAGTAACGAACTTCACGTTCAAGATACAAAACTTCGATTCAAAGTTGAATTCCAGCCTTAATCGAGTCTACATAACTGATGATTCGTTCCAATCTGATAAAAAAATATGGTTTGCAAAAAGTTCTTCAGCCTCTTCTAACGGATTTACAAGATTTGGAGTCAGGAGTTGCAATTCAAGTCCAAGGACACGAGACATTCACTCTTAGAGCTACTCTTGTACACGTTATTGGAGATACGGCGGCTATGCACGATTTATTCGGAATGATGCCAGCACAGTCCAATTTGTTCTGCAGAGCATGTTATATTACAAGAGACGCCTTTCATCAAGGATTATTTGGAGCCATTCATCCATTGAGAACGCGTGACAGCATTGTATCAGACCTTTATGCAATTAAGAACAATGTTTTAAAACCAGCACAATGTGGCATTTGTGTGTCACCGGTATTAAACAGCCTCCGATACTTTAATATCGCCGAAAATATGACTTTCGATCCCATGCACGACTTGCTTGAAGGTGTCGTTAGCATGTGTCTTAAAAGGATACTGAATGATATGGTCAATGGCATTAAAATTATAACCGATGTTGAGGTTAATGAGCGAATTCTACGATTTGACTACGGTACCGCTGAAAAGAAAGACAAACCATGTGGAAATTTCAAGTCACAAACTCTCAAAACTAAAAGTAACACTCTTAGTCAGTCAGCATCTCAAACTTGGTTACTATTGCGAGCATTTCCTTTTATATTTTCAGACAAAATTTCGAAAAATATTCAAGAAATTATTTCCGATCTTTTGCAAATCACTTTCTTCTCATTTTCAAATTCATTAACGTTGAATATGATTGAACAACTAGATTTTTCGATTAATAACTTTTACAACAACTTCAAAAAATATTTCACCGATGTTAATCCTATAAATAAAGTTCACTATATAGCTCACTATCCGTCAATTATCAAACAAAGTGGACCAATAGCACTAATGAGTTGTTTGCAGTTTGAAGCAAAATTTAAACTAACCAAATCTCAAACAAAAACTTGTTCGAATTTCAAAAATATTACTTATAGTCTTACAAAACGACACAATCTTAAGCAATTGAATGATATAATAAGTCATAGTTATGATGTAGATACAGTGAAGGTTTTGTCATCAAACATTGTTAACAAAGAATGTCTTGACTGCTCAGTTTTACTACATGATCTACCTGGTTCAGTTCAAATCATAAATCGATTAAAAATCAATGGTATCATTTTTCGTCCAGGAATAATTGCAAAATATCAAATGTGCCAACAAGAATATTATGGAATTGTGAAGGAGATAATAGCTATAAATAATTCATACATTTGCATTTTCGACAGCTTACACATTGTAGAATTTGACAAACATTTAAACAGTTTCAAAGTTATCGCAAGTAGTAGAATGTTGCGTATTTCCTTTGAGAATGTACATACAAAAAAGTGTACAGTTTATGGCAAAAAACTCCACCAGAAGAAAATTGTGCATATATAAGTTTAAAATATACAGACTAGATAAGCGTATTTTATCAAAGTTTCAATAAGCGTATATAATCAATGAAGTTTTAAAACATTTATTAAAAAATATTCATGTTCATTCATGCAATATATTGTTTTCTACTAGTTTAGTTACAATTTAATCTTCCAAAATATATTCCAGATAATAAATTCACGGATGTATCGTTGAAGTTTCTTGATGCAGAAAAACTAAGTGCAATGGGCATCGTTGCCATCGGGCCGCGACTAATTGTTTTATCAGTTGTAGATAAATTGAATAAATGGAACGATCCTATGAGCGAAGATATTCAATCGTCGGCATGTAAATCAATACCTGAAAAAAAGGAGGTAATGGTAATCGAAAAAATACTCCTATTTTGTTATATAAAGTTACAGAATAAGTTTCCTAGGTACGTGAAATACTGGAGTGTAACAAAAAATTTCGATCTATTCTTTATGAGAAGCTAGACGCACAAATAATTCCTACCGATACAGAAATAAAACTAATGATTCGTATTTTATATGCCACTATGGTAGAAAGATTAATGCATGATTCAATGTAAGTATTTGAATCTTTATGTTTCTCTTATTCATTTCATTCATTTCGACAGATACCCAACGACCGAGGAGAAAAAGATGCTAGCAATAAAAATATTGCTCCAGTTCCCATTTTTATGTGCAACAAGAAGAAGTACAGGAGCACCAGAATACGTAATGCATACTTACAAAATTCATGTTAATTTGTTTGACCGAGTCTTTCATTATTTAAACTACGTTAAATATTTAACCACGAAAGTATAAAGCAGAAACACTGATACCACTGACAGCAGGCAGCCGTTTGAGACAGTTCAGGAATCGCTTTTTAATAGAGCTTAAGCAAAAATGAATTCTAGATCATCATTAGAAAAGGTCTCAAGTACAAATGAAAGTTTCTCCTTGACTATTTTCTCTGTCAATTATTCCGGCAGTGATTTCCAAAAACTTCTACAGTTCAGATCGAAAGTTGATGGTTTTGGTGATTATTGTAAGTGAAGTATTGAATGTAAAGATTGCCGATTGGATCGTAATAATCAAAAGAGAAAGGATACAAAGAGAAACTGCCATTAGCACTTGTGTTATTTTCTAATGTTTATCGTCACTGTTATCTCTGTTATCACTTGTATTTACATCCAGGCAAAAAAAAACGAATATAAATATAGAACCAAATAGGGAAATGAATATTGTAAGATATACGTTTAATAATCCAATGAAAATTACTACATAGTTTCTCCTTAGAATGTTTTGCTAATAACTTAAGGTTAGACACTGAGGCTTAAGAACAGTACAGTCAAATAATTTGTGTAATGTGTTGTGATTGTTAGTTGAGTGTATTTTAACGTAGATTCATTTCTAGTCCCTATTTTTCTGGAAAAACGGTGGCCAAGGACCAAAACATGAACACACCGGATTAATTCATACTCACTTGAGAAATTCTTGCAAGAATTTATTACCTGAACAAAGGAAATTCACCCATTCTAAGAAAGTGGTAAAACACGTCGGAGTTTGTACGGAAATTATTGACCTAGCTGAAATGTGCGCAAAGTTTGGAGCTACTTCAGCAAACTATTCTACTATTTCGAAAATGATGAGTGATGTTCATGATTTGCATATGATGCTACTCAACGAGAAAAACGATATGGCTAAGATACTACTCGTTTTACCACATTTGACTTCTTACAATGGGAGAATGGTAATTATGACTAATAATTGCTTATTATATTTTTAGGCTCAATTCCACTTCCTTTTATCATTTCAATAATTAAGTACATTTTTGGTTCGATATTCCTTTTGATTGCTTGAATATTTTTTTAGATTCATATGGCATATGAGCGCATCCATGGTACCAGCTTCAATCAGAAAGTTGACTTGAGAAAAGTATTCGCCAAAGGTCTCATGCACAATCAGCATGCTTTTAAAGAAGTTTCGGATGGTAAGCAGATATGACTGAAAATAAAGAACGAATCAAACCTTATTTGAAACATTTGTTATTATTGCAGATTACATAAGAGGATGTCTTCGTATAATGATTAAATTAACTCGCAAGGGCATAAAGTATAAGGAAACAATGGAGCCGAATATTGGTATAGAAACTGAACTAGCAGCTCCATTAATTAGATGGATTTCTGACTCTCAATCGATCCAGGATTATAACGCTCCTGTATCGCATATTTTTTGTCAAAGCGAAAAGTTTTTTGTATATCTATCTCCTTGTGCCATTATTCCCTGTGGAAAGGAATCAATTAATGCTATCGATACATTCTTTAGATCGTTCGCAGTGTTTAATTTGCGAATTCCGGTAAATTTATTAAAAATTGCAGATTTCCTGGACGTGTTTGCCTACAAAATTAAATCATACAGTAATCGTTCGACCGTACAGAATTTGTGTTCTTTATTCATTGAAAGCGAAAATGCAGAAAAATTATTGTAACGTGCAGGTTTCGTAAATTTGACACTAATAAATGGTTTAAAATTACCCACTGGTTGCAAATACTCTAAATTATTGCTTATTCCATTTCTTCTCAAGTTTCCAGCACTGAGTACTTTTTCACCCATTTTCTCCAACTGAAATCTGAGTGTAAAATTACCCATATTTTGACATATACGGACAGTACTCACTTTTGAATAGAGGTCTTTTACACATTAAATGAGTTTTCCCAGTTTTGTCCGATATGGGTAGTATAGTACTCATTTACGAGTACTTTCATTTAACCGTGTATATAAAAAAACAATTGAGATCCTCCCTATTTCTATCGTAAAATTAATTTTTATTCTGAAATTAGCTCTCTGGGGAAAATTGTTTGCCGTGAATACATCTAGTTGTATTCATCGTCTCAATTTTTGCTTCATGCCAAGGAAATGAAAATGTATATAATAAAATTTTCTGTTATATGACATAACCAAAAAACGTATAAAAAGTTAGTGTCTAAATATTTTGGAATCGATTTGCATCGATGACGATGGTTTAAAGTAGCCCACATTATCAGATCCGAATGGATTCCGAATCAGCGAGAAATTTTCATTCGGAATTTCATGTGGAAATCATAATGGATTCCGAATCAATTCCAACTCCAGTGCAACAACCGATTCCGAATGAACCGGTTCGCCTACAACCGGTTGATTCGGAAATCATTCGGAATTGAGTGAGAAGATGCGGACTGAATTGTCAATTCGTCTTCTTCTTCTTCTTTCCTGATTTTGCACGTTTTCGTGCTGATTTTCAGTTTATTTTTAAACGAAAACATTATATAACTCAATATACAAATTTAAATCTTCATGTTTTTCGGAGATACAGAACTAGTAAATAACCAGTTCTTCTTAGAATCCCAACATAAACTATTGAAATTCGCTGGAAATTATCAAAAACGGCCTACCTTAGTCAGCATCATCCATTCCTCTAGCTGGAGTGTAGTGAAATGGCTTAAGTCGCTTAAATTTCACACTAACACATTCATAAAATGAGCGAATATTCAATGACATTTATAATGTCACTGTCAATTAGGTTGATCGAGCAGCCAACTCAGGCAAAAATTCTAGCACTGAACCGATCGAGCACTTAGAAATCATGCAGTCGAGTAAGAATTCATTGCTCATTCCGTCATTTCGATAATGTGGGAGTGAGCGTCATTTTATGCTCGTGTTAACTACTGGGTATGTATGAATATTTGAATAGAATCATTCATTCTAGTCCACATTGTCTCAAAGACGAACTGGACCTCGTTATTGAAACGACGGAATTAGCAATGAATTCTTAATCGACTGCTCGTTTCAGGGTTCTCGATCAACCCGATTGACAGTGACATTATAAATGTCATTGATATTTCGCTCATTTTATGAATGTGTTTGTGTGAAAGTTAGGTGACTTGCGCCATTTCAATACATTTCAGCTAGAGGAATCGATGATGCTGATTAAGATAGGACTTTTTGTTAATTTCCAGCAAATTTCAACCGTTTATGCTGGAATTCTAATGTCGTTTTCGTTTTTAAAATGCACTACACTGGTGTAGCGAAAGCTGCACTGAAACCGTTCGTTTTTGCCAAATGCACTACACCAGTGCTACACTTTTTCTGCACCGATACCACTGGTGTAGCACTCATCAAAAGTTTGGTGTAGCTCTGTGCAATGGAATCATGTATTGTAGTCAATGGTTACTGTTTATGTTGTCGTCATTTTTGTTCGTTTATTCATGCCTCAGTGTAGCACTGCACCGGTGTAGTGCAAATTAAAAACGAAAACGCCATAAGAAGAACTGGTTATTTACTAGTTTTGTATATCCGAAAAACTGAAAATCAGTACAAAACGTGCAAAATCGGGAAAGAATAAGAAGAAATAGAATCGATTGAAGGTGAAACTTATTCGAAATCGGTCGTTGCACTGGAGTCCTATTAGATTCGGATTTCATACTTAATTCCACGTGAAATTCTGAATGAAAATTATTCGCCCACTTGAATTTGATTCGATAATTCAGGTTCATGATTTAATTCCAGAAACAAGGTCCAATAACCGGATCCAGAATTCAGTTCCTGAATTTAGGTCCAGAATGCAGGTTTAAAATTCGGCTCTGGAACCCAGCGTTTAAATCCAAAATTTCGTAACAGAATCTAGATCCAGAATTCTGGATTAGAGTTCAGTTCTTGAGCTTCAGAAGGTTCTGAATTCCGGTTCAGAATTCATATTCAGAACTCACGTTCAAAAATTAGTTTCAAGATTTTGTTTTAGAATTCAGGCTCAGAATTCAATTCCTGCATCGAATTCCAGAACTCCGACTAAGAAGACAGTTCCAGGAACAAGGTTCAGAGTTCAGATCTAGAATCCATGTTCAAAACTCAGATTCAGAATCTAGTTTCATTATTCAAAATCTAGTTTCAGAATCCTGGTTTGAAAAGTTCAGGTCCAGAATCTAGGTCTAGAATGCAGGTTTTAAATTCAATTCTAGTTTAGTTCAAAATTTCCGCAATAGATCTTGAATTCAGGTGTAGAGTTCTGTTGCAAAACTCCAGAAATTACAGAATCCCGGTTCAAAGTTTACATTCAGAATTTTAGTTATGGCTCAAAACTTATGGCTCAGAATCCAGATCCAGAATCCAGGTATTGAAGTAATTTTCAGAATTTAGGTTCATAGTTCAGTTCCAGAGTCCAGGTTCAAAATTCTGTTCCAGAACTCCGGTTTTGGATATAGTTCCAGAATCAAGGTTTAGAATCCATGTTTAAAATTCAGGTTCAGGACCTAGTGCCAGAAGTCAGTTCCATAATCATGATCTAAAATCTAGTTCTAGAGTCTAAAAAAATTTAGGTCCACAGTTTAGTTCCAGAATCCAGGTCTAGATCACAGGTTTTAAATTCAGTTCTAGAACCCAGAGTTTCGTTCCGAAATTCCATAGCAGAATCTAAATCAAGGGTTCAGCTTTAGAGTTCAGCTCCAAAACTGCAGAAGTTCCTGAATCCCAGTTAAGAATTCACACTCAGAATTCATGTTCAAAATTATGGCTCAGAATCCAGATCCAGAATCCAGGTCTAGAAGTAAGTTTCCCAATTCAGTTTCAGAACTCCGACTCAGAATACAGTTTCAGAATCAGTGTTCAGAATCCATGTTCAAAATTCATGTTCAGGATCTAGTACCAGAAACTAGCTCCAAAATTTTATTTCGAAGTCTCGGTTAAAAAAATCCAGGTCCACAATTTGGGTTCTAGAATTTAGGTTTAGAACGCAGGTTTTAAATTCCGTTTGGTTCCGAAGCTTCATAGCAGAATCTGGATTCAAAACTGTAAAAGTTCCAGAATCCCGTTTCAGAGTTCATACCCAGACTTCATGTTCATGGTTTAGATTTATAATTCAGGTTCAGAGTTCATTCATTTATTACTAGTTACTCATAATTCCGAGTGGTTATGAGGCAGTACTTATACTAGGTAGTCGAAAGCTCTAACTTCACATCGAAGTGTGCTGTTTGAAACATACATGACAGGTTGCCACGCAACACGGTCGAAACGAGTCAAAAATGTAGCTATATTATTTTCTTCATACGGCTTTCCTTGATTACCTTAGGATTTGGCGGATGAAAAATGTTTTTTCTCATAAATTGTTATCGTTTATTTTGAAGAAATTTGAACCTTACTCTCGATAGAGCCATCGGTCACTGTTTAAATGGTACAAGGCGATTGCATGAGAAACAATCATTCCGCCGGCAGTTTCAAAAGGTGGCACACCGGTAAAGTTCCAAAGGCTAATTAAAATCACGATTATGTCATGTAGAGAAAAAGGCACGTACAAATTCCAGAGAGCCAAGTCCTTCGCAAAAGCAAATACAGTTAGTATGAATAATAATAGTCCAAAGTACAAACACACATAAAAGTCGGGTGTCGGTTTTTGTTCGGTTCTCGTTTGCACGGCAATTTACTTCTGCTTATTTGAATTGTGACCGGTAACCCGGAGCTCATACTATGTTCTAGGATGGGAAAATCGCTCGATTTTAATGGTTGTTACACTTTTTTCTTTTTGTTTTTCGACCAAACTCGTAAAACTGAACAGCCAGACACTTCGTGCACAAAATAGTACAGTTTTTGGTGGGAATAATTGTTACTAAAATTGGTGCTGTGTTTTTGCGGGCACTGTGATAGTATGATAGATTATCACGAGTTGAGAATTCTGACAGCTAATTTACAACTACAAATGAAAAACCACCTCAAGGAGATTGGAGTATTTTCATCACGAAATACCTAACCTCAACCAGCTTTACCCGAACAAAATTAATTTGTTTTCATCATGACATATATTTGACATTATTCTTTCTAGTTTGGAACAAATTCCGAATTCCGAATCAATACAGACTCCAGTGCAACAACCGATTTCGAATGAATTTCGCCGCCAACCGATTGGTTCGGATATTTGACGGAGTTGAATAAGACAATGCGAACTGAATTGTCAATCCATTTTTTGTCGTGAATACGACTTACTTTACTATGGGGTGCCTTTTCAAAATTTACCCTCTGAGAGAGTGATAAGTTTTTGATCGTGAATATCTATTGTTGTATCTAATGAATCAACATAACTCTTGCGACATGCCATCGGAAATATGATCACAATTTTATGATAAAATTTTCAGTTTTGTGACATAGTCTCAAATAATTCAAAATTAAACTTTTCTGAAATGTTTGGTATAAACGAGTATCAAAGAGGATAATTCATAAGGCGCGTTTGCCTTTCTCGTATTTTTAAAGCTCATAGCTCAGTGATCTGTGAAAGGATTTATATAATCTAACTACCAATAGAATCGAAATTTTTCAATTTAAACGTGTATAGCAAAAGCATTGAAGTATTTCAATAGTACACTATTGAAAAACCTGTCTCATTTGATCCATGTCAACACCAGCCAATCAGAACGCGTTCTAAGGAAGAGAACAAAATATCTGCTGCTGTACAACAAATCGTCCGGGAAAAATGTTCCGAAAAGTGGTGAATATCGCAGTGAGTTCCTCAATTTGGTCCTTGTGAATGCTAGAAACGAATCCCTACAACATATTGATAGTTTCTTTCAATGAATTATGCAAATCCGAAATGAAATAATCGACATTAAAATTCTGTATGCGGCTATTTTTATAGCCGTTAGAACCGCCCATTAGTGAAAAAGCTACAAACGAAATCACATAAAAGGAAATCTCTTAACAAAAATTCAATCAGTTTGGATTCTATCGCCACTGCGAGCAGATGTGTTTTGTGTCGTCTGCACAGCTAGTTTCGCTTTCGACAAGAGCGATTACGTCACAGCTGCCAGTCATTAGCATTGGAAAAAAAAACGGTGGAGAGCATTGCACAAAATCAGCCGTTCTAATGGCTCTAAAAATTTTCTAAAGAACTATTAGGATTTGTTGTTCGCAAATCGAAAGGAAATATCCTCAGTTTAGTGCAAATCTAGAACAGTTTGGTTAGATTTGTGCACTTTTCGCTGTGTGAAATTCACAGTAATCGAGATCAAGTGAAGCCTTTTTTCGTGAAAAATGTTCCAGAGTTTAATGTCGTAGAGAATTACGCAATTTGACTCTTCTGAATGCTGGAAACGAATCTCTACAGCATATTGATAGTTTCTTTCAATAAATTATGCAAATCCGAAATTATATAATCGACATTAAAATTCTGTATGCGGCTATTTTTATAGCCGTTAGGACCGCCCATTAGTGAAAAGGCTACAAACGAAAACAGGTAGAAACAAGCCTCTCAACAAAACTTGAATCAGTTTGGATTGTATCGCCACTGCGAGCAGATGTGTTTTGTGTCGTCTGCACAGCTAGTTTCGCTTTCGACAAGAACGATTACGTCACAGCTGCCAGTCATTAGCATTGGTGAAAAAACAACGGTGGAGAGCATTGCACAAAATCAGCCGTTCTAATGGCTCTAAAAGTTTTCTAAAGAACTATTAGGATTTGTTGTTCGCAAATCGTAGGGAAATATCCTCAGTTTACTGCAAATCTAGAACAGTTTGGTTAGATTTGTGCACATTTCGCTGTGTGAAACTCACAGTAAACGAGATCAAGTGAAGCCTTCTTTGTTTTTGCGAAAAATCTTCCAGAGTTTAATGTCGTAGAGAATTACGCAATTTGACCTTTTTGAATGCTAGAAACGAGTCCCTTCAGCATATTGATAGTTTGTTTCAATAAATTATGCAAATCTGAAATGAAATAATCAACATTAAAATTCTGAATGCGGCTATTTTTATAGCCGTTAGGACCGCCCATTAGTGAAAAAGCTACAAACGAAATCACATAAAAGGAAATCTCTTAACAAAAATTCAATCAGTTTGGATTCTATCGCCACTGCGAGCAGATGTGTTTTGTGTCGTCTGCACAGCTAGTTTCGCTTTCGACAAGAGCGATTACGTCACAGCTGCCAGTCATTAGCATTGGAAAAAAAACAACGGTGGAGAGCATTGCACAAAATCAGCCGTTCTAATGGCTCTAAAAGTTTTCTAAAGAACTATTAGGATTTGTTGTTCGCAAATCGTAGGGAAATATCCTCAGTTTACTGCAAATCTAGAACAGTTTGGTTAGATTTGTGCACATTTCACTGTGTGAAACTCACAGTAAACGAGATCAAGTGAAGCCTTCTTTGTTTTTGCGAAAAATGTTCCAGAGTTTAATGTCGTAGAGAATTACGCAATTTGACCTTTCTGAATGCTAGAAACGAGTCCCTTCAGCATATTGATAGTTTGTTTCAATAAATTATGCAAATCTGAAATGAAATAATCAACATTAAAATTCTGAATGCGGCTATTTTTATAGCCGTTAGGACCGCCCATTAGTGAAAAAGCTACAAACGAAATCAGGTAGAAACAAGCCTCTCAACAAAAAGTGAAGCCTTCTTTGTTTTTGCGAAAAATGTGCAAAGGGGAATGCTTGCATAATTCATACAATTGATCAACTAATTGATATTCGGAAGTGTTAGGGAACATGTCAGTTGTTTTCGTATTCACGACATCCAGTTATGTCTCTGACATTACCCACCCGCCCTTTTTATTTCAAATCAAGAAATTGTAATATTGAATTCGGAAATGTTGGTACAATTCTGGAATTAGCATTAAAATTAATTTGTTTAGTACTGCGTGCACATTTGACACACATGTATATAAATAGGGATTTTCATAAAACAATGTGTTCTCTTCCGAGTTAGTATGAGATTGCAATTCTAAACCGTATTTACAGCTAATTTTTTTATGCAGTGTATATCGAGAAATATTCCATATATTTGGTTCAGTGTACTGATTGGGCAAGCTGTCACCCATTTGTACGCGGCGGGCAGATTTCCCCCCAGACGGAATTTTGCCAGAATTCCGACAAAAGTCTGGCAACAATGCAACAAACGTTTCCGGCAGAGAATTTCGCCTAGCGGTTATTAACGGTTCTGTTTCTATCGGATTTTTGCCATACAAGATTGGCAGAACCGGTTTGATTCGGTTTTACATTTCAGGCGTCTTGGTTTTATTTTTTCAATAAAAAGTACATATGAAAGGCAATAAGTTATTACCCTTCATATATACTATTTATGTAAAATGTTAACATTACTTTCTCACTACCAAATATACATATTTCAATCTCATTTACTTTGTCTCAAGATTCGTTTTTTGTATGCGGGATTGTCGAATATCAAATGAAGTCATTAAAAACAAGAAAAAAAAAGTAAGAGAGAAACACCCAAGTAACCATATGCATTATATCACTGCACATTTACTACTCCATTTTTACATTGTTAATGTATAATTACACTAATCCTACATACTGTAAAGCAATGTGCTTTAAATTTGCATTCAAAATGTAACTGAGCATTATCTTACAACAACCTTCCGCCGTACTATATATCGACATTCAATGCTATATTTCGAGCAACGAAACTTTAATAATAGCAGTGCAAGGAAATTGAATAGCTGCATTAAATCAATGTCATGGTATTAATAAAAAGTGGAGTAGTTCTATGATTTAAAGCTAGTCTAAGTTTACCTTTATATACTAATATGTGTTGGTAATACAGAAGTAAAATGGATTCCGAGGAAAATTTGCCCTTTACTTACATCGAAACATTCGAAAACAACACTGTTAACATTGTGCAATGTTAACTAAAATTGTTATTTAAAATTGTTAAAATACTATATTGCTATAAGTGATAAAGTAAGATTTTTATCTGCAAGCAAAACATGTCAAGGTTCCAGGTGAAAGGTGCTAACTACGAAACCAGAGAACCACAGTTTATGGATTCAAATCCAAATAAATATGATACACCATAAACAACATTAATAGTGATCTTCATTTATTTATGTTTAATAAATATATTTTTCAATATTTGAATTTCATTCGTTACTTATTATTAAAGCACTCTTATTGCTTTGTGACATTTATAATCTACAGTTGAAATTGTTACCATCGATAAAGTAGATATTTGCATTATAGCTACTTTAACAATGTGCAGTTCCTGCTTCACCTGTCAGATCCTATAAGAGTCTAATAGTCGCCCTTTTCAGCTTTATAATAGCATTGTAAAAACATGTGTAATTCCGCTGCATTTAATCAATTTCTTTACGCGAATTTTCAAAGCTGTAATAATGTTAAGTTATAATGTGTCGTGGTTACTTGGGTAAACAAGACACGTACGGCGAGATGACGCAATTTCGCTCGGACAAATTTGACAGTAGCCGGAATGCAGCCAGCCTTCTGACAATTGTCAGAATTTCTCACAAGCGGGCACATGTGCATTATAAAATTGGTATTGTATTAGTAACCTTTTTTGCCACCGCACTTTATTGTGATGTCCCTGCGGTGAATCGTAAGTGTGATACATATTGATATATAGTATATTTGATTTTGCACAGGCTCTTAATCATTTTCCAACTCTGTTATTTTTGCAGCCCTCAAAACTCTGTTTTAAACAATGAAAGTTTCCAATTCCGATACTAACATGTGAGTGAGAAAATGTCATGTTGTGTCATTTTATTCGTTGCGTGATTTATGAAACGTTAGTTGAAGGACCGTGCAGATGCGCAAACCTAACCATAACACATGGATCAAGAAGTCCCGAGACTAAAGCAGAGATGGCGCTCGTAGTAAACCAGTAACCACGTCTTTCTAGAGTACTATCCTTTGCTTGAAACGGGTCAAAATTTTAAGTCGATCCAACCAGAAACAGCTGAGTTATCGAGGTTGGAGTAAAGTCGTTTTGTAGTTTCGTGTTTTGATAAAACATTGTTTTTTAATGGGTAAAAACACCGTGCAAGCGAAACAATGGATTAAAAAATGTTATCCGGACTCTTGTCCATCAAAAGTTACACTGGAAAATGTGAGTGAAGTGACAAAACTTATAATGAAAGATCGTAAAGTGAAGCTCCGTGAGATTGCTGAGATGACACAGATATCATATGGAAAAGTATTTACTATCCTTCATGAAAAATTGAGCGTGAAAAAAGTTTTTTCCAAGTGGGTGCCGAGATTGCTTTCAATGGAACAAAAACAGCAATGAACAAAACAATGAAAACAATGGCGAAATTGAACGAATTGGGCTTTGATCTGCTTCCCCACCCCCCATACTCGCCAGATTTAGCCCCCAGTGACTACTGGCTCTTTGCTGATCTTAAAAAAATGCTCCAGGGAAAAAGATTTGGCTCAAATGAGGAGGTCATCGCTGAAACTGAAGCTTATTTTGAAGGAAAGATATTTTTTTTATAAACATGGTATTGAAAAATTGGAAAAACGTTGGAACCATTGTATCACCCTAAAAGGTGATTATGTTGATGAATAAAAAAAAATTTTGCAAAAAAAATGTTGTTTCCATTGTTAGTCTCGGGACTTATTGATCCATGTGTTATATGCGCTATTATGATGGGAAATAATTTTTCACCGCTTCTTGATTTATTCCTCTAGCGTTCAAAATAACCTCAACCGAACCGAAACTAATTCTGGATCTCGATAATTGTCTACATATTACCCTATAAAATCAAAAATGATTACACGAAACTAGATAAAATTAATTTTCTTACATTTTGCTCCTGTAACAGATCCTAAAATTCTACAATATAGTTGAAATTATATGAGTTCCCCATAAGAGCCCGTGTAAAACTCAATCGTCATTCTAAGAAAGGTTCAAAGAATGAAACTTAGATGGCACGTCAGATGAAATTAGTTTTGCGTTGGATTCAGCCCTCTACTGGGCCGCCATGTTCTTGTGACCATCATCTTTTCTGCAAAGACGAAAACAACGAAGTAGTATGTAATTATAAATAAAAGTTATTTGATGCTAAATATCCGTGATTTGTTGAAACAAAATTGATTTTCATATGTTTGATTATAAATGTGATAT
This sequence comes from Malaya genurostris, assembly GCF_030247185.1. Classification (NCBI taxonomy): domain Eukaryota; kingdom Metazoa; phylum Arthropoda; class Insecta; order Diptera; family Culicidae; genus Malaya; species Malaya genurostris. The sequence continues at coordinate 33,704,276 of NC_080570.1, forward strand.
CGTTATGAAACGTACGGTGCTAAATTGTACTATTGACATTCATTATCGAAGATGTGTTGTAGTTCACTTAATTTGGTTTACTTTGCTTTCACTGACTTGCTAGCTTTGAAGGCCCCGAAGGACCGAGATGTTGGTTACGATAGCACTGGCTAGAGCGCCTTATTGTTGCTACTGAGCTGGTTAGATTGCCAACAGATTTTTGCAACCCTGTCTGATAATATTCGAAATTCGAACCTGGCAACTCTGCTCGACTGTCAAATTTAAATTAAAGTTTAAAATATTATTCGTTATCAGAGATGCCAGGTCTGCAGATTTGTCTGTAAATCTGCAGATTTGGGGTATAGTGTAGAGATGGGCAATTCGCTCCTGAGCTGTTCCAGTGAATCGAATCATTGAAGTGAGCTGACAGCTCACAGCTCTTTTCAAAAGAACCGCAGCTCACCAGCTCACTCATTTGCTACCCAGTTTACTGCATTATGACGCAGGGAACACGCTACGAGCTGATCGGATCTTCGGCTCTTTAAGAGATTCAATTTAGTCGACATCAATTGAAGATAAATTATTTTGCATGGCATTCATTGCATCATTGCAAATCAATGATTCAATTTCGATCATGCATTTGAAAAAAAAACCGGTGCATAAGAAAAACGGCGCACAAAATGAACCTTAAGTTCAAAATAAAAGAGCTGATGAGCTGATACATCGAATCGATTCACTTTGGTGAGCTGATCGGTTCGGAGCTGTTCACCAAAATGAGCTTTTTTGCACGCCTCTAGTATAGTGCTGCAGACTTTTACAGACTTTCGAAATTCTCGCAGACTTTTGCAGACTTTTGAAGTTCTCGCAGACTTTCGTCTGTATTTACAGAGTTTTGAAATTTCCGCGACCTTTTTTTTTTTTTTTTTGCTCGTCAAGTCAGTTTTGCGTGTCATACACTCAAATAAAAATTCATGTTCGATTCACTTGAAAAATCACGTAAACTGAACTTACGTGAATTGACCAAACGTCAAACAGTCGTGAATTTCCATTGTGAAAAACTCGATTTTGAAAATGGCGAACAGTGGCCCTCAAAGTGTAAGTAGTGTAAATATTTGCGAGAAATGTTATTTAATTACAATTTTTCACTACATCGACCGGACCATTCCAGTATGAAAGTTTCCATGTGTTAGACTGGACTGAGTGCCTGTTTGAGTCCGGAAGTTTACCCGCTCCTGCCGAATGCTTCAAATGCCGTTGGTCCACCGAAAAACGAATTCAAAATCAGCATGAAGCTAGAGACACTGGAACCATGTAATGCGACATCAAACTGCATCGGTAGTGTTGGGGGAGTTCTCGGATCTCGACTTCGGCTTCTGTTGGATGGCAGTGACAACAAAAACGATTTCTGGAGGCTTGTCGATTTGAAATACCACGACGTTATTAGTTGCTTTTTAAGCAATTATATGCTAATTTTCTTAAATAAATGTTTTATTTTTCATGGTGTTTTGGATTTCATAGATTTATATAAAAATCTGAAATCTCCCTTTTGACTTCAACCATTATATAAAATAGTAATTCGCTGGTATCTAAATTTGATATGAACTGATAGGTAAATGTGATATGAACAGTACATTACATTTCACTTATGAAACACGTAACTTTTACTGGCATATGCATTAAACACTTTCTAAATGCCAGTCCATTAAAACCTACGTGAAAAGTAGGGTGGAAAATATTCACATAACTTTTCACGTAACTATAACATGATTATTATTTTGAGTGTACTTTATAGAGAAATTGCTGCCAGCAAGACATAGGGTAAGGGCTCCCTATTTCATCTCATTTGTAAAGGACGTCGCCCACAAACCCCGATTTAGCCACTAAAATCACTGTAACTATTTCATATTACTGCTTCATTCGCCTTGCTCCACGTTGAAAGTTGATTCACATTTCTTGAAAATTCAACTAATATTTATAAAACAGCTGAAAACACTAATGATGTTTTCACTACTCTGCTCCTAATTTCATCTCAATGGATTTTTATCCATCCTATCGTTGATCTTTTATTCATCCTATAAATTAGCAATGGCGACAGCAATCAAAACAAAATATTCCACTATTACACTCTCACCCGCATTCGCATGGTTGCCAGATGGCTGACTAAACGCTGCCAGCTGGAAAAATATGGCTTGCAGACATTCTGGTGACCGACTGCCTTACCGCTGCCAGATATACAACTCAAACGATACAACCGTACCCACCAGGATTTTTCCACATTATTATTATTGGTAAAAAATTTACTCGTTGAATTATCTAATTAATGGGGCAATGACTATGGAGATCTAAAGAACTATCTTTTAACATCATTTTATTAGTGCAAAGTAATACATATTTTCTATGAAAATACCTGGCATCTCTGTGCACAGCCGATGAAACACACACACACTTCACAGCGTTATGTTGGCGTATAGAGGAATGAAACCAGTGCTACTAGATTTGCCACAATGGTTATTTCATTAGTATTTAACACGTTCTTTCTGGTAATATTCGAAGCAGAAACAGTTTTATTGAAATATTAATATCAATAATATAATTAATCTAATGTCACGGATACCAAAAACATACTTTTTAATGATAATTTGAAGAAGATAAACAATTTTTGTTTTGTAACATTATGAAATAACTTGGCAACTTTGCGAAACCAAATGAGATGAAAACAAAGCGCAATCAAGTGAACGAAGTGAAAAACTTTCATCTCATATTTTTGAAGACTTTTATTGCTTGTCGGGTAAATTTTGAAGTTTTTAATCGTTAACTAAACAAGTGGCAAGTGAACATAACTAATTATGAAGTCATCCAGCATTCAATGGTAGTGTAATTGTGCGAAATAGTGATCATGTTTTGAGACGAATCGATTAGTAGATGTTCAAAAACATTACGAACTGTAAATCTTGAGACGAAAATGTGTCCTAAATTGAAAAGTGAATTTATTTTATATGAAAAAAACGATCACCGAAGAATTTAAGACCATTTCTTTCAATAGAAAATTGTGACAATAGCTTTTCAAATCATTTTAAAACATTTCACAGTTTGCTTCCGGTAGGTTGTAAAATTTTATTCATGTTCAAAGTTATGAGGTGAAGGGATGAGATGGATATAGGAGCTCAGATGAAATAGGGAGCCGTTGCCCTACTTGCTGACTGCAGATTTTTTTACAGATTTACAGACCCTGTCTGCAGATATTTGAACTTTTTACCTGGCATCTCTGTTCGTTATAGCCCGAGAGTATACGGAGTTTTTAAACGTTGTCCGAAGATATGAGCGAATTTAATATAAAAGTGAAGTTTGGTGGAAATATTTGCGAAAAGAAATGGCAAACTTTAAGCGCGAAGGATGTTCCCGCGTCATTGAATATACCAGAACAGGTAGGTTTGACTCCTTTCTCTGATCGTAATGTTTAATTTTGGTTGTTGAAGTAAGTTTGGATTCGAAATTTGATGAATTTCTGAACCTAACAGTGGGATGGTTTTTGAGAAAAAATTCAATAATATTACATTTAATCTAGAAAGCTTGCATTCGTCTGATCGAAGTTTCTGCCTATAATCACTTCCAGTTTGCCATAATCCAGTCAATCATTATTTATTGCTCCGTTCGCTTTGTAATAGATATGAAAACGCATCAACTTAAGGGATTGCGAGCAGAAATGCTGATTAGTGTAGCTTCCACTCGATGTAGCCCACAAGAAGTTAGCACGGTGATGAATAGGTGTTAGATGTACTTAGTGGTGTAAGCTTCCGCTACTTGTGGCTTACTTATCCTCATCCAGACTCCATCTTGTTCAGCTGTTTCTATTCGGGGTTTGTAGTGGGTTCTTCTCTCTGGCGGGATGCGAATCCGTAGCAGGATGATAAACCTCAAGGCGCTCCTACATGTGTTTGTTGGTGTATCATAAATACCTTCTAACGGAAAGATTCGTTCGCGAAGCATAAGCACATAAAGCATCGGAGGGCGTTCAAACGTAATGTATGTGCATAAGTAATGGTTGTGCAAACATTAATCTGCTGGTAGCTCCCTGGACTCGGCATCGCGGTTCCGGCTGGGAGCACGCGGAACAGAAACATGACCAAACTATGTGCGATGTTTTACTTTGGTTGGAACTTGTTACGAAGCATGAACCACGAGAGTGTGTGGGTGTGCTTTGGAGTGTTCCGTAAGACGTGTTTGCCTGTCGGATTTGGCCGGCAGAACGCTGTGCTCCAGCTGTAACTAAACTTTACCTTCTATAGTACCGAGCAGGTCTATTCAATGTCTTGAGCAGAATGGTGCAGGGAGCGTAAAATTTTGGGCAAAAATAAATTTACATTCCAATGTGGAGCAAGTTTTGAGCACGGCTGGCATTAATATAGAGTTTTACCGTTAGGAGAGGAATAGCGGTACTTGCTCTTGAAGTTGTTCGAGGAAAGTTACTGAATGAACTGGTTAACCCTCCGGCATTGCTGACCGATGTGATTAATTTTCAGATGTTCTACCTATGGACGTACGTACGTACCTAAAGCGAGCGGCCCCCAAAGCAAAACAGCTGGAGCGTTTCGATATGAAAATCCTCATACTGAAAAACTAGCTAACATAGCTTCCCCTGGAAGCTCTTCTCCGTAATCATTGAAACAGCAGTGAATAATTTTCGTTTTCCATTTCCATTTCATCATCGTGTGATCTGCTCCGATCCATTCTACGGTAATCCGAGATGATTATAATACAATTAATTAATACAACCCTTTTTTGATATCCTCCGCAAATTGAATTCTCCGTGTCTGCCTTTCGATCGGAGTAAGAGCACTTAAGTCTCCCCTTACACAAATTTTAATTAACACACACTCGAAACCAATCTTCCCTTGCCATCGAGGGACCGTACGTGAAATTGAAATAGAATGTTCACTACAATACAGTAAGTTCGATTCCATTGAAAACAAAACACAAACTGGTCAAGGCACTTGCTTTCAAATGTGGGCTCGATCCATCAGAATGAATACCATAGACAATATTTGAATTAGCAAACCTAGCTAGCAGATGGGATGGAATAACTTTGTTTTCTAAATTTAATTCATTTTGTGAGCTAACCAGGCAAAATGTACTCCTTTCAAGTTTATGTAAGTCTTATATCTCGTACCCAAAATGTAATTTTTCAACGCAAAATGTCAGATTCATGTTCCAAGCTCCGGTTGATTCCAATCTTGTGATTGTTTAATTAACTTTTCCATACATGATATCGGCAGTTCGATAGTTACAAAAAAAAACCGTTCTCTTCTCTGCATGCACAGATTTATCGCTATCACGAACGAACACAGTCTAATGGCTCCAAACAAACAATTTTCCCTGTGTAACCATTTCAATGAAATATTGTAAAGGAAAACAAAAACTGACGAACCATTTATTGATCGCATTAACGTGACTGAGACTTCATTACGGTATTGCCATTAATTCAATATGTGCACGATTATTTAGTGAAATAAAATCCCTCTCGAGAAAAATAATTGAGCGTGTAAACCTTGACAAATCTTTGGAACTGCTCTGTTACTGAGCTATTCGGTTAATGTTTTAGTTATTTTGCTCAATTCGGTTGGATTGAAATTCTAATAACTAAACTAATCGATTAGCGTGTTTTTATACACTGTCAGTTTTGTTTTCAAAACAACGGAAGTCATTTCGAGGGGTTGCGATCCAGTTTCTCCGGACAGGACCAATCTTGATACCGTGTGGAATCCGGCGAAAAAAAAAAACTTAACCTCGAATAGATCCTCTGGGTTCCTGCTTCCATGTCGTAAAAGGCGAGAATTGCGGGAGTTTCGTTTTGTCGTGAATACGACTTGCTTTACTATGGGGCGCCTTTTCAAAATTTACCCTCTGAGAGAGTGATAAGTTTTTGATCGTGAATATCTTCTGTTGTATCTAATAAATCAACATAATTCTTGCTACATACCATCGGAAATATGATCACAATTTTATGATAAAATTTTCAGTTGTGTGACATAATCTCAAATAGTTCAAAATTAGACTTATCTGAAATGTTTGTTATAAACGTGTATCATAGAGGATAATTCATAAGGCGCATTTGCTTTTCTCATATTTTGAAAGTTCATAGCTCAGTGATCTGTGGAAGGATTTATATAATCTAACTACCAACAGAATCAAACATTTCCAACTTGAACGTGTATTGCAACAACATTGAAGTTTTTCAATAGTACACTATTGAAAAACCTGTTTGATTTAACCTATGACAGCATCAGCCAATCAGAACGCGAGATGTCTGCATCTATACAAGAGCATCCATATAAAAGTTTAGTGGTTTATTTTTCCTACCATTTGCTGAGCAACTGTTCCCGAAACAAGACGCGTGACTAGTTACATCTACAGTGTTAACAAACAAAATGGTTTCTAACGTCCCGGATCAATTCTGCTAAAGAAATTAACGATGCCTTGAGCGCGGAATGTCACTAAATGCGATTTGTCACAAACATCGCGTAGAAGCATTATCTTCATCTCGCCTCTGTGTTCTTCATTTCGTTTAACCTAAGATACTCCCGTAATCCATAGAGGAAACAAAGCTCGAACCATTCCATCTAAACAGGATTCTATGCTGGGATTTTCCTGTTCGGCTGTTTAATTAATAATTTAATTGAGTATCTTTTCGTGAATAAAAGTTTTAATGGATTTTTGATGTTGTGTAGCTAGAAAAGCATTCAATAAACAATACTTATCTTGACTACGTCAACGGTGCTGAGATTGGGAACAGACAAGGCTGCTGTTATTGCAACAGAATCTATTTATTAAAACTATTGAACATACTGGAACGCAAAACAAACAATCTCAAGTGTTTTTCCGCGTAACCCACGCGAGCTGATGGAATCGAAAGGATCGCAACTAGGCACGATATCCATCATCGAAAAGATATTTTTCCTGGAGCTTGCGAATGTTAATAGCATACACAGTAATAAATCATGTCTAGAAGTATGTATCCTAGAATGGACTGGAAAACTCACTCATAGTAAATACTGTCAACTAACATTATTGATTGATTCACATAGAAACAAGGCGTGTGGGTAATGTCACAGACATAACTGGAGGACGTGAATACAAATAAAACTGACACGTAAAATAAAAATTGAAAATCACTTCTAGAATTATAACGGGACATGTACACTATAGTATGAGTTATTGAGTACAAATATTTTCTACCACACAATTAAATAATGCGGAACAAATTAGAGCAAAAGGCACAACAATAAATGTTATAGTTTTTGTCGTGAATACGACTTACTTTACTATGGGATGCCTTTTTCAAAATTTACCCTCTGAGAGAGTGATAAGTTTTTGATCGTGAATATCTCTTGTATCTAACGAGTAAACATAATATTTACTACATGACATCGGAAATATGATCACAATTTTATGATAAAGTATTCAGTTGTGTGACATAATCTCAAATAATTCAAAATTAAACTTTTCTGAAATGTTTGGTATAAACGAGTATCAAAGAGGATAATTCATAAGGCGCGTTTGCCTTTCTTATATTTTTAAAGCTCATAGCTCAGTGATCTGTGAAAGGATTTATATAATCTAACTACCAATAGAATCGAAATTTTTTAACTTAAGCGTGTATAGAAAAAGCATTGAAGTATTTCAATAGTACACTATTGAAAACCCTGTCTCATTTGACCCATGTCAACACCAGCCAATCAGAACGCGTTCTGGGGAAGAGAACAAAATATCTGCTGCTGTACAACAAATCGTTCGAAAAAATGTTCCGAACAGTGTTTAATATCGTAGTGAGTTCCACAATTTGGTCCTTCTGAAAGGCAGAAGTGAATCCCGTACAGCATCCGGATAGTTTCTCTCAATGAAATGCCAATCCGATATGGAATAATCGAAATTAAAATTCCATATGCTGCTATTTTTATAGCCGCTAGCCGTCCATTAAATGTAAAAGCTACAAACGAAACCACCTAGAAATCTCTTAACAAAAATTGGATCAGTTTGGATTCTATCGCCACTGCGAGCAGATGTATTTTGTGTCGTTTGCAAAGCTAGTTTCGTTTCCGACAAGAGCGATTACGTCACAGCTGCCAGTCATTGGCATTGGTGAAAAAGTAACAAAATCAGCCGTTCTAATGGCTCTAAAAATTTTCTAAAGAACTATGAGGATTTGTTGTTCGCAAATCGAAGGAAAATATCCTCAGTTTAGTGCAAATCTAGAACAGTTTGGTTAGATTAGTGCACTTTTCGCTGTATGAAATTCACAGTAATCGAGATCAAGTGAAGCCTTCTTTGTTTTTGCGAAAAATGTGGAGAAAGGGAATGCTTGCATAATTCATACAATTGATCAACTAATTGTTATTCGGAAGTGTTAAGGAACATGTCAGTTGTTTTCGTATTCACGACATCCAGTTATGTCTCTGACATTACCCACCCGCCTTTTTCCATCATTTAGTTATCTATACCAGTACCTAAATGCTGGAACAGGATTCGGGATCTGGAACTGAATTCAGGAGCTAAATTGGGAACTTGAAATTGGTTCAGAATTCAGGTTCGGAATCCAGATCAAATATTCAGTTCAGGAAATTAGTTCTAGAATTGAACTAATTCGATTGAACTAATTTTCAGAGTCCAGATCCCGAATTTAACTCTAGAACTGAATTCTGAATTTGAGTTCTGAGCCTAAATTAAGGCACTGAATTCAGTTCCAACATCGGAAACTGAATTCATGAATTAAATTCTGGTTCAGAAGCCGGTTCTAAAATTGTTAAAAGCAGTTAACCACACGTCCCAAGAGTATCTGCACGGAAGCCGACTCAGAGCGAATCAAACAAATTTTCGTTGGATTGCTTAAATGCGCTGGATATCGTTTTGGTTGTAAGGTGATCAGACAACCGAGGCATATTCAAGCGTAGAGCGAACTAAGGCACAGTACAATAGTTTCAAACACGGTACATCATCGTATTCTGTAGCAACACGGATAATGTATCCTAATAGCTCAGAGGCTTTGGAAATAAACTCGATATGCTTCTTAAAATCCAGGAAAGACACCAATGTCCTTCACAGACGATGTACGTTCCAGAACAGTTTGTAAAAAATATAATAGTCGAAACTGACTACAGACTGTTTGCGATTACTAGCGATGACGGAACATTTGGATGCATTAAAAACCATTCTGTTGATGTTACACCAATTAGTCAAATTATTCGAATTCAACGGTAGTTTCATATACTTGATCGTAAAATTTAGATCGTTAAGATAAAGTAAAAGTATATACGGTCCAAGGTGATTTCCTTAAGGAACTATTTTCATTATCATATCGTGACCAGTAAGATATGAGTAAAGCTAACATAATTCTAAAATGAGACTCGTTAGTTCCCAGTCTATTTAACTTTGAGATTGTTATGTCACTTGCTCATGCGGTCCATAGAAAAATTAACCGAGATATAGAGGTAGAATATAATTACTTGATTAGACTCCTGCGAGAAAATTATTTGCACAGCTCGTTTCCCACAGTACACACATACACACACCAAATCATATTTACGGACGTTTTCATTTGCTGAACAATTGGTAACATTTTTCTGAACATCCTCCTGTCAAAATATTACTGACTTATTCGTCATTCATTACTGACGTTGGATGAAATTTACAAATAATCCGTAAATGAATGAATTGTGAGTTTGTACCGTTTTTCGGTAAATTTATCAGAAACCCGCGAAATAAATAAAAAATAATCGAATTTTCGTCCAACAAGTTAATTTATTTATTATTACTAGATTATATACTTACTATCCAATGATGATTTATACTATTATTATAATTACGATTCATATCATTGATAATTGTGGACGGTAGCGTGAAGTATGTCATCAACAGCCATTTTGGTAGAGAGCTGAAGTATAAACTTTAGGCTGAATTAACAGTTTATTTACGAAATATCTTGCTAACCATCTGGAAATTACAGAAATTTTAACGACTTGAGCGTTTCACGTACAATTTACTCGATGCTAGAATAAGTTTTTACTTTTACACTTCCGATAATAAATCAATTTGACAGATATAATTCTCACCGAAGTAGTCAGTAATGTTTACTGAAGTTCTTCATTATTATTAATTTTGATTGACTGAAATTCGGTTAATCTTTTACTAAATTAGGAAAAAGGAATGACATTTAAAGGTATCAGATCCTGTCAGTAAAATAAAACCAAATATTCCGTAATACTTTTATTGAATTTACCGAGATTCGGTAGTTCATTGACAGATGACTGTGAATTGGATCAATTTTTCAGTTCATCCGGTGAAAATAATGTTTTTCAATTCATTACAGTAGAAATAATTGCTGAACATCGAAAGAGCAATTTGGTGTGTAGATATTTATGCTCCCACAGATTCTGAAGGATTTTACTTATTATCAAATGTTAAATGGACATTTTTGAAATTTTCACCTTTAGAGCATTTGACTTGCATTTTTTATTCGCCTGAACGCGGTTCGGTCCACTACCTTAGAAGCAGTTTGTTTTCAGAAAACTTCTTAAAACCGGCAACCCTGATGTGAATGGTATGAGGCATTTATACTAATATTAGTGTGCAAGCAAAGCGTTACTGTCAGAGTTTTCAGCGCAAAAAATCACAGCACTCGCAATTGGCACAATGACGCTATGTAGAGGCGCTGCTTGTTTAGAGATGATACTTTCAGCAAGAGCTGTCATATCGGTAGGGAAATTTTTGATTACTTTAACTTATTAACGATTTCTTATAAAAACGGGTAAAGTCATTTGAAAAATCATAGTAGAAGTGGAAGAAAAAGAAACAAATGTCGTTTTCGCTTGATGCCAAACTTAACTTTCCGCTCTAACTGCTGTCAAACCGTTTGTTTGAAGCCAGGTTTGAACCTACTTTCAACGTTGTTGAACTGAAAATCTCGAGACAGTTTCGAACCTGGTTTTTATATCAGGTTAGCTCAAACCCCTGTTGCCTACATATGTGCGAAATTAACACAGTTTCGTGAAAAGTGTTTGTTTGATGAAACTACCCTGTGTCAGTTTCATTTTTCTTAAGCGAAAACGACACAACGTTTATTTAGAATGGAGCAATATACCTTGTTCAATACCCATTTTTCAAATGCTCGGGAATAATAAATAAAGTATCCAAAATAAATGGTACTCGATCGCTAAATATTCTAATACGCGAGAAATCAACATTACACTGGTTTCTGTTTGAAAAAATGTTGGTCCGAAGAAACCTAACCTTACCAAATTTCACACATTTCTGAAGATTTTTCATGTATAATAGTAGTTTATATAAAAAATAGCAGTAGTAATCACTTTGCAATCGATTTTCGTCGATCGTTGCAAATCACTACTGCCGGTATGAAAAGTTTCGGAAGAACCCCTCCTCCTTGTCTTGGTTCCATTTTTCATTGGCAGGTGTCGCTTCCGGTAATTCAGTTTCGCCAATAAAATGTGAACTGGTTTTTTTGTGTACGGTTTGTAAAATAATGTTTCACATATTTGTTAGGATGTTGTATCTCTATAGATTTTCAAATTTTAACGATGTTTTCAATATTAATAAGTTAATGATCAAAATTTCGATTCTTGCTTCGAGTCCAAAATCTAGTACGATTATTTCAATATTGTTAACAGTGTAATCGTTACTTGTGCAAGCAACAACGGCTGTGTATTTTATGCGGCACTTGGCAGAAAAGTTATGAAGCTTGGCAAATAAAATGCGTGTGCATCGGTTGAGGACGGTGGATGATGATGAGATCCTGGCGATATTAATGATAGTTGTGTCGATATCAACATTTTATCAAGTATCTGCTGACAGGGAACAGGGCACATATCGACGTGGGCATTCCAAATGGGACTAAAAGCAAATGATAGATTGTCTTTGTTTACTTTCTGTTTGAATTATTACTACGTTATTATACAAATGTTCGTGAACTATCCGGTACTGGTAGCAAACTGAAAATATTGCTACACAAGTGATTAGGAAGGAAACGTGATGAGTTATTAGCAGAAGATACGGTAAACGAAGAGTAATGTTGAAATGTTTATTTATTTATTTAGTTTGTTAAGCAGGGGAAAGCCCACTGGATACAAGTTATTATCAATCTTTCAGTATATCTCCAGTAGGCATAAAATCTCCTCATCTTTTGTACCAACAGATTACAGAATATCCAAATGATACATTCTAAGCTATTAACTAATTAGCTATTATTCCTAGAACTTACAATTAATTTTTAAAAAGATACTGCTCGCGAAAACGATTTCCAGATAGTATTATGAGTTAGATGAAAGTCTGTCTAACTGACTTGAATTGCGATTAAACAGTCGGCACATACTAACAACGACTCGTTTTGGCCATAGTTGGTTCTAGCGGTGGGAATGCGTAGGAAAGGATGAGCTCGAAGACAACGACGAAGAATATAAAAATCTAGCAAACAAAACAGCTCAGAGCTATTGGGGAAGATCAGCAATGAAAATTGCCTTGAACACATTTCTGCGAACGAACAGTAGATCAAGATCTATGAGCGTGCAACGATCTTGGTAACTTGGAAGATTTAGCGGGTCTCTTCATGGTAGTTGCCAAAGCGCAAAACGAATAAATTTTTTGTTGAATAGCTTCTATGCGTGGAATGTAGTTTTAATAGCATGATGACCAAACAACAGCTGCATATTCTAGTGTAGAACGGACCAAAGCACAATATAATGCTTTTAGGCAATATATGCTTTTGAAGTCTTTCGTCACATGAAAGACGAACCCAAACAGCTTCGAGGCTTTATTGATAGTATATTCAATGTGTTGTTTGTAATTCATGTTCTAATTCAAGGTAACTCTCAAGTTCTCGCGATTCTCGCCTAAGAAAGATTTCTAAGATCGTGTCGTCGAATTCATTCATAGAACTTTTGCGAGTGAACGAAATAACAGAACATTTTGAAGCATTAACATTCATTCGGTTTACTTTACACCAGTTTGTAAAAATGTCCAATTGTGACAGCGGGAATCTGGCGTTTTTATGCATTTTAGCAAAATGTTTAAATCGTTCACGTAAAGTAGAAATATCGATGGTCCAAGATGACTACCTTGAGGAACTCCGGAGCTGACAGTAAATCATCACGTAAACATTGCTTAAATATTGAACAAACAGGTCCACACACGAAACAGCATAATCAACCGAATCTATGAATAGACCCTATTGTACGTTTGCTAGTTTCAGGCACATCGGGTGCGCAGGTCTCCATCTACGCCAAGACAGTGGAACTAAACCGGAATTATTCATCTGGTGCTTCAGTCAATGGCGGATATGAGGCTCCGCTCCTCAAGACTAAACACAAAAAACCTATTTGAATCCACCATAGTGGTGTAATGATGCCTTTCTCATATTACTTATATTTTCAAAAATATCACTACAAGATTCTGCGAAGAAATTTTTTTTCAACCTTAAATAAAATAAGAAACTTTCTTTGGGTATAAACTAATATAACCTGTTCCAATTTCTGCACAATTTTATCAAGTTAATTAGAATTTTTCTTTATTTTTATTCGTCGCAATAAATGATTAAACACACTTCACCCTATGGTTCTGGAATCGGAAGTCGGATTCGGATGAAATTAAACATTAAATTAACTTTTATTTAAGCCTGTTTGTGAGAATCGATCAAATCATCTATGAGAAAATTGAGTGAGTCTCGTTTTAAACTTTCTGGCCACTGAAAAATATAAATTTTAATGTGGCAACCCTGCACGCCATACGAAATTAAACAAAGCATGCTGCGAACGGAGAAAAGCCGCACGTACCGACGCGTACTAGTTTCGCATCGTTATTTAGAATGTCGATTTGAATGTTTCGACACTCATCGCCCTATAATTTCGGAACCGGAAGTCGAATCTGGATGAAATTGCACAGTGTATTTAAAGACAATGAGAGCTTTTATTTGAATCATAATTCGTGAAAATCGGCTTAACCGTTGCTGAGAAATCGAAGAAAGTTCCGTTTTTGGAGATTTCCTTCACTATTATCAGTGCTTTCGGAAGCGGAAACCGAGGACAAGTATTTCCTAGTTTTATATATTCACTAACTAACAAGATCTACCAACTAGAAGAATTTAGCAATAAGTTTTATAAAAATGTGCACCTCGTTTCGCTATCGCTTGTGAAAAAATACTCATGAAATTGAAAATTTTCAGTCGGATCTGAATGAACTTTTCGAGGAATTTTTAAAGAATTTTAAGACTTCTTATTTGCTTCCTAATTTGAGAAAATCGGTTAAGAAATTTCCGAGAAAATTGAGTGCGCATTTTTTAATAAGTGTGCACATATTTCCTTATAATTCCGATACAGGAAGTCGGATCCAAATGAAATTAAAGAAAATTGTATGAGACTGTAGGACCTTCCAACTGAATCTAAGTTTGTGAAAATCGGTTCAGCCATCTCTAAGAAACGTTTGTGACTATTATTTTCTTTTTTTGGTGCATATCACCCTAGGACTTTAAGACCTTTCATTTGAATCTAAGTTTGTGAAAATCGATTCAGCCATCTGAGAAAAGTGTATGTGACATTTGTCACATACACTCACAGACATTTTGTGGTCTCGACGAACTGAGTCGAATGGTATATAACACTCGGTCCTTCGGATTTTGATCGTAAAGTCGGTTTTCACAGTAATTGCATAGCTTTTCTATATGAAAAAGGCAAACAAATAACTAGTTCCTCTTTGAGCATATCTGGTTTTGGACGTTCGCTTCAAACAAGAGCGATTGCGTCATCCAGCTACTGGTCGTTTTCATTGGAGAAAAAGAAAACGAAAAGTGGACAACGATGAGGAAAATTATACAAAATCTACTTAGCCTAAATGTTATCTAAAGAACTATTAAGATTACTTCTTTCCAAATCGAAGATAAAAATCATCAGTTTAGTACTATCAACAAGAGTTGATTAGCTTTGTACAATTTTCGCAGTATGAAATTCGCACCAAACGAGCGCAAATATAGCTGCATCGCATTCGAGAAAAATGTCCCGATCAGTGTATAATATCGTAGAGAATTCCACAATTTGGCCCTGAATCCTGTGCAGCATTTTACGGTACGGTTTCACGTAAAAACAAACTTTCAACCAACCTTGATTCAGTTTGGAATCAATCGGCACTATGAGCAATTCGAACGATTGCGTCATCCTGCTGCTGTTTTTTTTTAATTGGAGAAAAAGACAACAATGGGGAACATTATACAAAATCAGCTGTTCTAATACCTCTAAATGTTATCGAAAGAACTATTAAGATTACTTCTTTGCAAATCGAAAGTAAAATTCATCAGTTTAGTGCAGATATATAGTAATTTGATTAGCTTTGTGCACTTTTCGTGGTGCGAAATTCGCACCAAACGAGCGTTAATAAAGCTAGCATTTGGTTGCATCGCGTTTGAGAAAAATGTTCCGAACAGTGTTTACTATCGTACAGAATTCCACAATTTGGCTCTTCTGAATGCTAGAAATGAATCCCGAACAGCATTTTGATAGTTTATTTCGCGTAAATATTGAGATGTATAAAATATTGAAATATATGAGCGATTGTATGACTTGTGTTACGATTAAATTTATGTAATGATTTCTTCTAAGTCAAGGCTCAAACTTATATATGACTTTGATCTTCTTCCTGGAATACAAACGTAATCATCCGTAACAAAATGGTCATTTCCAGGAATACAAAATCTTAAGCGGTCAAACGGTAACAAATCAGTATACACATCTCGAATGCAGTCCTTAAGACTGTCCCAGAAAGTATGGACGCAACCAAAAACCGCTGCCATTTCGCAATGGTTCAGAATCTGTCAATTTTCAAGGCTGCGTCCTGTTGTTTACACTCTTCTCTAACCACTTGTGCAGTTGTTGATTCGTTTTCATTAGTTTGTTTCGAAATGCGTGGACTTTCAGCAGAACAACGTCGAAAAATTGTGTACAATGGACTGTCACTGAGAAAGATGGCAAAAATGGAAGGAGTAAGTGAAAAAGCCGTGCGAAATGCAAAACCTTCGAGGATTAACCGAAAACGGGTCGAAAAAAAAGGTCCTGCTAACCCTGAATTGGATAAACGTATACTGAAGGCGTTCGAGCAAAAGAAGGAGGTTTCAGTTCGGAATGTGGCCAAAAAAGTGGGCGCTTCGAAGTCAAATGTTATTCGTGCTAAAGAACGTTTGAATCTTCGAATTTATAAGAAGCAGAAACAACCAAAACGTAGTCCGAAACAAAAAGCATCGATTAGGCCGAGGGTTCGAAAACTGTACAATACGATTCTTGCTGGAAATTTGAATTGTATAATCATGGACGACGAAACCTACGTGAAACTCGATTACAAATCCTTGCCGGGACCACAATATTATACGGTGCGAGAAGGGCAAGTGTTAAACCAGTCCGAGACATCGATTGAAGTCGAAAAATTTGGTAAGAAAGCTATGGTCTGGCAAGCAATTTGTAGCTGCGGTACGATTTCGAAACTCTTCATCACCACTGCTTCAATGAACAGCGAAATATACAAGGAATGTTTACAAGAACGACTTCTACCCATGATTCGAAGCCACAAGGATCCTGTTGTCTTCTGGCCAGATCGTGCTTCTTTCACCAAATTGGCCACAACTTCGACCAATTGAGGAATTTCGGGCATTATAAAGGGAACACCTTAGAAAACATGTCCTGGCAGCCGAAACCATTCAACAGTTCGAAAAAGATTTAAAAAAGTGTCAAAACTTGTCGCCAAGAAGTCTGTACGGAATTTGATGCGGAACGTTCGCAAGAAGCTGCGCCAGCAAGTCTACAATTGCTAAGTAGCAAATGTTGAGAACGAATCGAATAAAATTTGAATATCTAACACTTAATTACAGCGAAATCAAAGTGCGTCCATACTTTCTGGGACAGTCTTTATGTCAATCTCGCGGTTACGTCTCTGGCATTACCTACTCCAAGTTTTGACATGAATACGTCTTACTTTATTTGGGGTGCCTTTTCAAAATTTACCTTCTCGGAGAGTGATAAGTTTTGGATCGTTAATATCTCTTGTTTCATTTAACGTGTCAACATGATTCTGCTCCTAGTCATCGAAGATATGATCAGCAATTTGTGATAGAATTGTTAGTAGTATGAGATAACCACCCGTAACTCGAAATTAATATTTTCTAAAATGTTTGATGAGTGTAGAAAGTAAAAATTGGATGCTCCATTCATTCTTACTTGCGTAGTTGACTCGTTCAACTCAGGCTAAAATCTTAAGCTAATGTTCAGGCCTGGATTTTGGAACTGAAATCTGGAACTGACCCCAGGATCTTAATTCTAGACCTAGATTATGGAACTAAATTTCGGAAATGAATTCTGGACTTGAATCTGATTTTGGATCTGAAGGTTCAGTCCAAAATTCAGTTCCGAAAATCCTGTTCAGATTTACAAATCAGGTTCAGAATTCTGAAACCGAGGAAAATCCAGGACCAGAGTTCAGATCCAAAATTCAGTTATATTCCCAGAATACAGTTCTAAAATGCATTTTAAAATCCAGGTTCAGAATTCAGTTCCAGAATGGAGGTCTAGAATTTGGTTCCAAAATTTAGTTTCACAAATTCCACCGAATTCAGGAACTTGGTCCTGAAGATTTCTGAACCAAACTCCGGATTAGGATTCTAGAACCAAATCTTGAAGGTAAGTTCTGGATCTGAATTTGAAAACTGAATCCTGGATCGAAATTCTGTAATTTTCCAAACTCCAAAACAAAATTCAAATCCAGAGTCAGTGCTAGAATTCAGATTTGAAATTCAGAGCCGAACAAGAATCTTCTCCCAGAATTCACTTCCAGAACACAGATTTAATGATCAACTCTACAATCCAGATTCAGTTTCCGAGCTCAGGTTCAGAATTCGGTTCCAGAGTCTAGCATCAAAATTGAGTTTCAGAATACAGGTCCACATTTTAGCATTCGATTCACAAAATCAGTTTCAGAACTCCAGATCCAGTGCTCATATTTTTTAACATAAAAAAAACCGAGCCATCCATTTTATTCGTAATCACGACATCCAGTTATGTCTCTGACATTACCCACCCGCCTTTTTCTTTCTAAATGCATTCGACTTGAGTTCAGCTTTCATACGCATATATTTATTAGCATTTTGACAATTTATGAATAAATTTTAGGGTGAAGGGATTATGATTCATGGTCAAATGGACTAATGGATCTATGGCAGTGGCATCCAAATCTCAGTACCCGTTCTGCAGTAATGACAGTCATTTAAATCCCAACGTGAGAAAGGCGGGAAAATCGTCAAACGTTCAACCTGTAATCAGCACTGAAGTTTAATGAAAAAAAAATGTTTATGTAAGTACCGTAAGCTTAGCCCAACCAACACCATCGGAAAATATATCGGTAACCAACCTAAACAATCTCTCATAATTTCCACTTGACCCTGTTTGAAGATGGCAGCACTTGGCAGCATTATTTCAACGGCTAGCGGTTCGGAACCCGCCACTGATAGGCAGCTACAGGATTTTACGATTCAGAGTATCCTGGTCGGATGGATATAGCGAAGCACTTCACCGAGAGCGGTCGTCGTCGTCGTCTGTTTTCGACGGATCCGGTGAAAGTAATACGCTAAGTTCCCTCAGCAGCGAACAATCGTTAATCAAAATCAAACTCACTTATCCAGTCAGCCGGGTTCGCCATGGTGATGATGCTGAGGATGCTGATGCTGAGCGGTGGCATTTTCGTTCGCTGCTGATACTCGACACCGTTAGCAAGGTCATCAAGTCGGTCACAAGGAATGTAAGTCGGGCTCATCCAAACACCGGGCCAATGTGGAGCAAGTCAACATATGCACCAACCCCTCGAGTATGGCCCGCGCACGAACCGCAAAATTTCCTTTCACAAAAGTTTACTCCTGCAGCCGCCAACGACGCGACGCCTCCGGGCACATCCGGTGCTTTTTTACCGCTTTTTTCCTCTCTAGTGAGCTCGCTGCTGCTCCGTAATCTGGTTGGTAGGATGTGTCAAATGAGGAGAAACAACACGGAAGATAAGATTCTTTTGTGTGGTTTATGTGTGTTCTTTTAATGTTATTTTAACAATCTTGATTTTCACGAGCATGACATGGCTGGGTAATGCCGTAATGCGACCCGAGGAGAAGTTCAAAGCGCTGTACAATGATGTACTAACATGCCGAATGCGGGTAGTAAAAATTTAATTAAATGTACTGACCGTGAATAACTTTGTGCTGAAAAAAAATACTGAAAAACGTTAAATTGACGCTCCGTCTTATTTCTACTTGTGAATATTCGGCGATAAGCCTTTCCAGCATGATACTTTTTTGGGTTTATATAATCATACGAACTTGTGTATTTCTTTAAAGAAAAAATCCTTATGTAATGATTAGGAAAAATATCGCCAGCATTGCATTCATGAAGATAGTTGTATTTTTCATTTTTACTGATAAAAATATTTTTGACGTGAATGCACTATTCAAATCAGTTCTGTACAACAATGAGTAGGACTTAATCGAGAATACTTCTTGAAGTGTTAAACGCAACGACATAATTTTAGCTCCATACGACCGGAAACATGTTCAGCAATTCATGATAAAATGTTCTAGTAGTATGAATAATTACAAGTACCTCGAAATTAAAGTTTTCTCAAATATTTTATATCAACGAGCATCAAAAACTGGAGAAGGGTGCACATCAATGATGCCACGGGTGATGTCCGACGAAAAAAGGCACCAATATACAAAAGGGGGAACAATAAAATTGATATGTTTCTTATTCTGGATATGTCAAATTGGACAGACATTGATCAAGCTAGAACAAATACTGATCTATGGAATCGATCTATTAATCAAATCTTATTTCTTTTGCAGTAAACTGACCACATGATGACCGAATCATGTCATCTTTGCTATCCTTGGGAGTCACAAATGGCGTGGAATCGGGAATCAGAATTAATTGACTCAAGTGGCACGTTACCCTAAAAATGAAAAAAAAAGGCGGGTGGGTAATGTCAGCTACATAATTGGATGTCGTGAATACGAAAACAACTGGCATGTTCCTTAACACTTCCGAATATCAATTGTATGAATTATGCAAGCATTTCTCCTTTTCACATTTTTCGCAAAAACAAAGAAGGCTTCACTTGATTTCGATTACTGTGAATTTCACACAGCGAAAAGTGCACAAATCTAACCAAATTGTTCTTGATTTGCACTAAACTGAGGATAATTACCTTCGATTTTCGAAAAACAAATCCTAATAGTTCTTTAGAAAACTTTTAGAGCCATTAGAACGGCTGATATTGTGTAATGCTCTCCATCGTTGTTTTTTCCAATGCTAATGACTGGCAGCTGTGACGTTATCGCTCTTGTCGAAAACGAAACTAGCTGTGCAGACGACACAAAACACATCTGCTCGCAGTGGCGATAGAATCCAAACTGATTCAATTTTTGTTAAGAGATTTCCTTTTATGTGATTTCGTTTGTAGCTTTTTCACTAATGGGCGGTCCTAACGGCTATAAAAATAGCCGCATACAGAATTTTAATGTGGATTATTTCATTTCGGATTTGCATAATTTATTGAAAGAAACTATCAATATGCTGTAGGGATCCGTTTCTAGCATTCAGAAGGACCAAATTGAGGAACTCACTACGATATTCACCACTTTTCGCTACATTGTTCTTGAACGATTTGTTGTACAGCAGCAGATATTTTTTTCTCTTCCTCAGAACGCGTTCTGATTGGCTGGTGTTGACATGGATCAAATGAGATAGGTTTTTCAATAGTGTACTCAGGAGGAGGATGACATCATTATGTCAAACCGTGATTGGCTCGTGAAAACATAGGTTAATTCAAACCGATTTTTCAAAACTATACTATCAGGTGTACAACTTTGCTTCCGCCGTTTTCCGATAGGTGGCTGTACCGACTGAGGCTGGTCAAAATACATAGATGATAACGCCTTTAAAGTGAGTGTGTACAGTGCCTAACGAATTGTCATCGCCGTTTCAGTGACAGTTGTTCTTGTTTTTCGTATTATTCACGCTCGAAAATATCTGTTTATGTGCCCAATTCTCGCCATTTGCGGGAAGTTTTACTTTTCTGTTACAATTCGAAAACAAATGCAGCTGAAGCGCATCGAATGCTCTCAGAAACTTACGGTGATGCTACTCTGAGTAAAAGAACGTGTCGGGAGTGGTTTCAACGTTTTAAAAATGGTACTTTCGATGTCGAAGACAAACATGATGGTGGAAGAGAAAAAAAGGCGGGTGGTTAATGTCAGACATAACTGGAGGACGTGAATACGAATAAAACTGACATGTTTCTTTCTCACTTCCGGATAAAGATAATCATTCGTATTAGATTGTGTATATTTTGCAACTTTCATTGCTTCGCTTCCAGAATTTTAACGATACATCTATACTACAGTACGACTAATTGACGGCAAACATATTCTATCATACAATTAAATAACACGGAACAAATACAGTTTTGTAGATTTAGATACTCAGTAGGAATAAACTTCTTCAAATTCTTTTGGAAATACTTTAGTGGTTCTAAAAAACCGCTTCGCGTAATTTGTCCAATGTTTAGAACTGTTAAAATTCAAGAACTAATATAGACATCTGGGGCACGCTCCGAATTCAGCTGCAAATCTAGATCAAAAACTCAGGTCATAAATCTAGTTCTAGAAGTAAGGAACTGAAGTTATTTTTAGAATTTCCTGAATTGCGTTATAGAACTAAGTTCTAAACTTGAATTCCAAGTCTTAATATAGGAACTGAATTCAGTTCCAACATCTAGTTCCAGAAATCTTGTTCACAATTCACTGTTCCAACATGTAGGTTCTGAATTTTGGAAATGAATGCTGAAACTGAATTGATTAATTAAATTCTGAAACTTACTTTAGGAATTGAACTCTGGTTTTGAATTCATTTTTTGAATGAAAGTTAGGTGTTCAGACCTAATTTGCTGAATTTGTTTATTAATTCTGATGATAAAATCCTGAATCATATCTCTGGATTGATTCGAATCCCTCAATAAGGAACTAAATTTGAAACCAGTTTCAAAATCCAGAAATAGGATTCATAGTTAAAATTCTGAACCTGTAATCTGGAACTAAATTTTGAAATAGAAGTATGAAACTAAATTTGGAACTCAAAATTAACTTCAGAATTCAGGTGGACTAGAATCAAGGTTTTACCATCCCATTATTACTGATTTTGGTAAAAGAATTTCAGCACGATATTCAGTTCCGTCTGACTTACTAGAAAAAAATAACAATCCTCGGCCAAGATTTACCTATTACACTCAGCCAGTAGAACATCGGAACTGATATGTGCCTGACTACCTCAAAACCGTCGTCCTGGTGCGAAAAAGGCAAGCAAACGTGGTGAGTTTTCCTCATTGTTTCCAAAAGTTTGAGAAAACATAGTTTTTGAATTATTTATGGTTATTTTACACTGTTGAAAATTTATTCCCAAATTCCTGATTATATTTCTGATAGCATGGAGAAAAAATTATGTTATTTAAAAAGATAGTTTTATTCAGGCCTATATGCGTACAAGCTTTACGTGGCCGATAGAGCCGATTTTTTTAATAATTTTTTTTTTTTTGAGTTGGATCTCGTTGTCACCCTTTTTCTAGGGGGAGAGGAGCTTCAATTTCCCTCCTGCGAGGATTGAGGGGAACTTCGTTCGTGGTTCGTCTCGTCATCCATTGCCACATCGATGGTATTGTTGTTGGTTTCATTGCTAGTTGCTGGAGATGAGCCTTGTTGTACATTGTTTGCAGTTGCTGGTTGGTTAGATGGTAAGCTGTTAATTGCAGCTGGTGTACTTTGTTCTATAGGGTTTCGTTGAAGTGGATGCTTCACTGTTGTTGGTGACTGTCACAGGTGTACTGGGGTTGTTTGGGATTTGTGTGAAGGAAGCACCGTTGTCCTTTGGTATAGTTGTCTTCTTGTCCAGTTTATCACATGGCTTACCGTAGTGAACAGCTTTTTGACAATACTGACATGTGGCCATCTGATTGTCATAGGTAACAAGTGATTTGCACGGAATTCTTGTATCTTGACCGAAAATCACATAAGAAGGTATAGGTTTCTTCAAGTGTATGCGTAATACAGGTACGCCATTTAGAATACCGGGGAAAAAATTCTTCCACTTTTCTTTTTCGATAGAGAGAATCTCTCCGTATTGGGACATAGTTTTGCGAATATAATAATCGGTGACTCTCGAGTGAAGATCATGCACACGCACTTCTATAGCACTATCATCCATATATACTGGAACGTTGTACTTAATGTTCTCGTGTTCCACATAGTGCACATTGTTATTGTCTTTTGCGAATTGAATTGCATCCAACTCTTTATAAAACTGGATGTAAACAACATTATTCGTCTTATTGCATTGAAGTAAATGCACACGTTTAATGTCCAGCTGCATTTGCTCCTTAAGCAAACCTTCAAGTTCTCGTATCGAAGGTCGAATTTTGCACTGCCTAAAGTCAACAACAATTGTATTCTTTCGTGTAAGCGGTAGCTTTTGTTTGTTTGGTTCACTCATTTTTGAGGTCTATTGTTCACTACACAATACTGTACTTGGTTTCTTCTGTTTCCAACGTAAGCGGTTTTGTTTTATCGACTGACTTGGAGAAGATGTAAAACCGAACTGAAAAAAAAATATGTTGTTGCGTTAAGTAGAACACGAGATATTCACGATCAAAAACTTATCACTCTCCCAGAGGGTAAATTTTGAAAAGGCGCCCCATAGTAAAGTAAGTCGTATTCACGACAAAACCTTCAAAGATGAACAACTAGAAGCATTGCTTGATGAAGATTCGTGCCAAACCCAAGAAGAGCTTGCCGAATCATTGAGAGTGAGTAAGCCATTTCAAAACGTCTCAAGGCCCTGGGCATGATTCAGGAAGAAGGAAACTGGGTGCCGTACGAGTTGAAACCGAGGGACATTGAGTGCCGTCTATTTGTATCTGAGTAATTAGCTCTGCAGAGTTCAACTTGCGTATGTTTTCAATTTATTTAACCCAGTGAAATTTGTCGGCCGGAATCGGCCCGATTGTCCAACCGCTTGATCACGCTCCTCTATCATTATGATATGAAAAACCCGACTTCCTTAAAAATCTGTATGAAATCAGTATTTTTGGAAAAATCCGTATAAAATTCAGTAATATTTACCAGTGTACTTGAAAATCAGTAGAATACTGAAAACCCTGGATTGACTGGTGACCGGGAGAAGCACATTTTCTGCCCAAGTGTCAAATTTAGCTACTTTTTATATTTTTGTCAAAAAGTAGTTCTGAAAAAGGTAATAATAAAAAAAGCTATGCCCATTTAGAATCCGGAATGAAAAAATCATCTGTATCTTGATAACGAATCGATGTACAAATAATACATCAAAACAAAGGTACAAAAAAAATCAATACAAATCATTTCTCTTCTTTTCTAATGCAAATTCGCACTTTCTTCTTGATTCCTCCCATCAAACACCTGCGCACCTCCGGAGTCACTTCCTTGGCACATTTGTTCCACATTTTGGTCATCTGAGTCGCGTCCCAAGTCGTTTTTCCACTTTTCTTAAGCTTCCACGTCATTATTGCCCAAAATCTCTCGATAGGGTTTATGTTTCTATCGATGAAATCAACGTTATTGTCGCAGTACCACTGGGTGACTTCCCGGCTGTAGTGTCAACTCGCCAAATCTTGCCAAAACTTCACGGGACCTTTATGGGCTTTAATGAATGGTAGTACGCGCACAGCTTCGAGTCCATCGTCTAATTCGTCACGAACACTTTTGTCTTTGCTCCGCAGTCGCATATCTCTTGCCAAATCATCGTTTTTTTTTTGGCACATTTGTCCATAAAAGCAAATTTAAACTCGTGCCGTCGCCATGTAGTGTTGAGAATTTGAAGGGTGAATGAGTTAGTATTTTTGACATCAAATTTGATCACCAAGAATTGACAAATTCGATTGAATATTTATATCCAACCATCGTTTTGATTAACTTTAATTAAACTACAATGGGAGGGGAGGATATATTTTTTTCCGGTAAACAAATGACAGAATGCAATTTATCAGGCCAGAGATAATCGAATCAAATTAGTACAATCCCTCCAGTAGTGATCCGTAGCTCATTTTTCGATGACCTACATTTTCTTTCCCGCAAACGGGCAGCGAAGTTGTTTTTCCGAAGCAAACAGGGACATAAGTCATGCAATTCTCATGGTAACCAGTGATATCCATTGCCTTGTCGTTCGTACGGAGTACTGAGAGATTGCACTTTCAATTACGATTTCCTTCGTCGATTTGAGAGCCGGCACCAGTCGCTTTTCCTCGGGACGCCGCTGGCAGTGCCATTACAGAACGGTCATTATTTTCTCGTTTCTCATTAGTGTAATGAGGTTTCTCCACTTCTTCGCAGCGACATTGTGGCGACACTTGTTTCAAACATCCCAAATAGTGTCGGGCCATCGATAGTGTTAAAATATCTTTTGTTATCAGATAAGGATTCTCGGTGTCTTCGTGCAACACCCAGCTCAATTCCCGAAGGGAAGATTGAACCAATTTCTTTGCCTTGGTGTGTCTATTCCCTTATTTTTTCGGCAGCGAAGTAATAATCGGAGGCAAACGCGGAGGCAGTGAGCTGATAAAAAAAGGCGCCTGCAGCTATTCATTACAACGTGCCGGTCTATCCGATACGAGAGGTTACATAAGTCCACTTTCTCGAGCGGATAGAAGTTTGCGTCATTTTTTTTTCGAAATGGATCAACAAATATCAAAGCTCATTCGGCCAACTCAGCCGGTCGAAACTCAGCGCTGCCCCGGGCTCCAATCCTTTCATGAGTTTTACTTTCTGTGGACTTTGGTGAAAATTCGACATCATCCGGACTGGGAAGGCTTTGTTTTCTCCAGTGAAAAATCCATTAGTGATTCAACAAGAATAAATAACAACAACAAAAAAAAACATTCCATTAGCGGTCTACCGAGTGCCGGCGGGTTCTGTTCATTTCTAACGAATGGAAATGGATTCGAATAATATTCGTTCGAATGAGAAAAATCAGAACCTTGGGTCTACGCATCGGGACCATACTGGAAGCGGGGAAACGAAAATCTATTTAGTGCAATTGTGCTTACTTTCATCTTGTTAGTCGAGGCTTAACACATTTCTGTTGATTATTCCGATTACGACCACAGCAAAACTGACACATGATAAATGTGGCATACTCAGTGCTGTAAAACTTCATTCAATTCAATTGAAACTGAATGTGGAACACATTGACGATCTCTCTAATGCAGTAAACTTCACTCTCTGACACACACAATGTTTGCTGACGGCCCGAACGGGCAGCATTCAGTCATCACTCGTTTCTCTTCAATCGAGGCTTAGTTTAACCACCGTCAGTTGATCTCTTGAAGTAACAAAATATCTCTTTCAATAGTGTGAGAGCGGCCTTCAAATGAGGTTCATGTAAACATTCGAATTGGTTCAAGATAATAGATGAAAGATTAATCAGATAGCTGAAATATCAATCACAGAATACACATAACTTAATTGTTTCCTCCTTAAGTTTTCATTTTTAACACTTTACTCCATTTATAATTCTATTCGATCGAAATTGCTTACTACCAAGAGCGAAGACTATGAAGCAGCTAGACTACTTGGCACTTGAAACTGAGCAAGCAAAACTTCGAATGACTAGGTACGATTATTCAACTGACGATGAATGCTGGGAGCTTCACTTGGAATTGGCAGCATAAGTCAAATGAATTAGAAGGGATATGCTGACGGTCAGTGGCCATAAATTTCATTTTCATCTAATATTATTCGATCGAAAATGAAATTTTACCGCACTGCTTCTGATGCAACAAATCTTACTACTTAAATCAATAATGGTTTAATTGCATGTAACAAATGATAGAGCCGAGATAAACATGCGTACGGCTACCCTATTTAATTTCGAATCAGTTCAACTCGATTTCCTCAGCTATATCAGTGTTGGTTGGATCTTGATTTGACGATGATTGATAATGTTGAAAGTGAAACTCAGAAATTTAATTCATATTAAACTGGCTATTGCAGTCGATTTGATAATTCAAACAGAATAAGATGCATTTTAAATGGGTGGAAATTCGTTTTAAAAATACTGTGATGCGAAACCTGAATTTCTTTTCTAGACGACTTATCAGTCGTTTGACAGCTTAGGGAACAATTCCATGGTGCTAGGGCTACTAAACTACTGTTGCCAACAATCTTTCCAGGTTGAGATAAAGTCAGGGGATCAAATTCAGAATAATCGATCTGGGCATAGAAACCAGTTATGAAAAATCCAATAGTTTTAGGCAGTGTTGGCGATTGCCGATAATTTGACAGAAGCTGCTCGATTTTTATCTATATTATATACAACATTTTCAATCCGGTAGAAGATGCTGCAAGAACTCGTGTCTCTCAATGCATGAACCGTGAGAGAATTTTGCTACATTTCTTCGCTTCTGTTGATACTCTGAGTATTTCGCCCTCAAAAAAAATTTACAGTCTGATAATGATCGTTGCCGTGTGGAATTTCCCAAGAGAGAATCGCAAGTTGACAATTACCACAGAAAATCGAATCGATGATTCAACTTGATGATTCTCATACTAGGTTGCAATATTTCAAAACCCTTGTGTGGAGCATTCACATACATTTTCATAGACACAACTTATTAAAAAAGGTTATATGCACATAGTTAGAATAAGCGGCAATAGTAAAATTATTCTATCGCAATTATCAACTGCCTGTATAGAATCGGATCGCGAAACGAGAATAAGCGACCGTTTGTTGCTTCAGAGTGGATCCCCACAGCGGCGTGCTAACCTTTGATTCTCAGAAATGTCATCGAGAGAAATTCGCTCTCGCACTGGTGTCGATTCTATGTTAAATGAGCCATGCCGGGTTTTTGTTGTTGCGATGATATCCGTCTCTCTTTGATGGCACCGATTCAATCGTGTGAAGAGTTGCCAGTGAGCGTTCTTTGATACGATAAAAGCCATCCTTGGGTTTAGGTAAATGTACTTGAGAAAACCTAATCAATGAAAAGAAAAATTGCGAAAAAATTCCAAGAAATAGGACGGGTGAAAAAAAAAGCCATTCTGAAAGTCACATCTGACAGCGTCCAGTAAGAAATTGAATAATGCCCTCATGGGTGAGACTTGAACCACACACCGGCCATCCGATTATCACATTTAGAGTTTTTTATCGTAGAAAGATGTCCAATGATAGAAAAATGTTGTGAGTACGAGTATCATCTCCGATGAAAAATTCAAACATTCATTAGTCTGCTATATTTTTAATCAGTTTATCAGTCATTGTCTTGTCATTTAAGACCAACCTAGCCAAAATTTTCCAATGATTTTTTCTCAAAATTTTCGCTTTATATCATAAGAAGCTTTCGAAGCTTTGAAATAGTAAACAAGAAATAGGAAGTAGAAAATAGGAAACAAGAAATATTACCTAACAATTGAAAAATATGGAATAAAACGATGGGTGGGTAATGTCAGTGACATAACTGGATGACGTGAACACTAATAACGCTAAAATATTTATTCACACTTCTGAGAATCTAAGATCGTCCAGAACTTTCTTTATTATGGGGTGCCTTTTCAAAATTTACCCTGTGGAAGAATGGGTAAATTTTAATTGGAAATATTTCGAGTTGTATTAAACGCAACAACATATTTTTTGCTCCATGCAATCGAAAATATGATCAGCAATTCATGATAAAATTTTCAGTACTGTGAAATAAGCATAAAGACTGTTCCAGACAGTATGGACGCACTTTGATTTCGCTGTAAATAATTCAAATTTTATTCGATATACTTATAATATTAGACTACAACAACAGAATATTATTCTCAACATTTGCTACTTAGCCATTGAGACTAGCTGGAGCACCTTCTTGCGAACGTTCCTCTTTAAATTCCGTACAGACTTCTTGGCGATAAGTTTTGAAACGTTT
Source organism: Malaya genurostris (assembly GCF_030247185.1). Classification (NCBI taxonomy): domain Eukaryota; kingdom Metazoa; phylum Arthropoda; class Insecta; order Diptera; family Culicidae; genus Malaya; species Malaya genurostris. The sequence goes on from NC_080570.1 coordinate 33,733,307, forward strand.
TTTCCAATCTTTTTCGAACTGTTGAATGGTTTCGGCTGCCGAGGCATGTTTCCTAAGATGTGCCTTCGCTAATGTTGGTGGATTCATGTCTTTTGGGACGAAAGTAACATTACGAAATTGACAGTATACCATTCTACCGTTGATTTCGAGTAGTGGCAAGAAGCAAGATCTGGCCAGAAGACAACAGGATCCTTGGGGCTTCGAATCATGGGTAGAAGTCGTTTTTGTAAACATTCCTTGATGTATATTTCGCTGAAGCAGGGTGATTAAGGGTTTCGAAATCTTACCGCAGCTACAAATTGCTTGCCAGACCATAGCTTTCTTACCAAATTTTTCGACTTCAATCGATGTCTCGGACTGGTTTAACACTTGCCCTTCTCGCACCGTATAATATTGTGGTCCCGGCAAGGATTTGTAATCGAATTTCACGTAGGTTTCGTTTTTCATGATTATGCAGTTTAAATTTCCAGCAGAATCGTATTGTACAGCTTTCGAACCCTCGGCCTGATCGATGCTTCTTGTTTTGGACTACGTTTTGGTTGTTTCTGCTTCTTATAGGTTCGAAGATTCAAACGTTCTTCAGCACGAAGAACATTTGACTTCGAAGTGCCCACTTTTTTGGTCACATTCCGAACTGAAACCTCCAGGACCTTTTTTCGACCCGCTTTCGGTTTATCCTCAAAGGTGTTATCCTCACCGAACTTTCTGATTGCATTTCGCACGGCTTTTTCACTTACTCCTTCCATTTTTGCCATCTTTCTCAGTGACAGTCCATTGTACACAATTTTTCGACGTTGTTCTGCTGAAATTCCACGCATTTCGAAACAAACTAATGAAAACGAATAAACAACTGCACAAGTGGTTAGAGAAGAGTGTGAACAACAGGACGTAGCCATAAAAATTGACAGATTCTGAACCATTGCGATTTTTAGTTGCGTCCCTACGGTCTATAAATAACTCAAAATTGTAGTTTTCTAAAATGTTTGATGTCAACGAGTATCAAAGAGAAAAATTCACGTCTTTTATTAGTCTTTCCCCTGCTCGGACGATGGTTTTGTTGCAATGGGTGACCAAATTGAAATTTTCATTCATTCTAGCCAGTGCACTTGACTTTGAAGTCTCAGTAAATTATTTATTGAAAAACTTTTTGATATAAAATTCCATTTAAATTATTGTAATTCGTACCGTGTGTACTTCTGAAGGCGAACAATTTTGTACTGTCTTTTGTCCTGTTTTACTAAATTGTGTTTTTTTGAATAAGTGTGTCGTGAATTCCTCCTACTTTAGTGTTGATGCACCGTTACAATTCTGGAACGATTTTAGATTCTTAGAAGTGTGAATAAATGTATTAGTTTTATTAGTATTCACGTCATCCAGTTATGTCACTGACATTACCCACCCATCGATTCATTCCATATTTCCCAATTATTAGGTAATATTTCTTGTTTCCTATTTTCTACTTCCTATTTCCTGTTTACTATTTCCTATTTCCAATTCCACTTTTTAGTGAGTATTTTTCTATTGTGCTCTTTTCATTCTCTCTCTTTCCATTTCATATTTTTTATTCACAAAATTTCTGTTTATTTTTTTAATTCCTACTTCCGATTTCTTGTTGTCTACAATTCCATTATCTTTACACACTTAAATTTTATTGCTGAATCTCGGCAAATAATGCCGAAATTGCAGAGCCGAAAGCTCGGTAATCGTCGCGGCAAAATGTTGAATCGAACTTGCCAGCAGAAATTTTACTGTTAGTTCGGCAGAAGCGATCAGGATTGAATCATGAATTGCCGAGTCATCAGTAACTGAACGTGGAATGGATTTCTCGTTATTTAATTTAAGATAAGTCACAAAAGCAACGGATGAAGAAAGATGGTGTTTTATTATGTTCATTTGAGCATACAAAAAAGAAAACATCACGCCTAAAGTCATATTTTTCTAGTGCTCCTCAACTCACCTACCTGGGAATAAGTAGATATTAATAATTATATTTAATTTGACTCTCTATTTCCCAATTATTATGTAGTATTTCTTGTTTCCTATTTTCCACTTTCTTTTTCCTGTTTATTATTTCCTATTTCCAATTCTACTTTTTAGTTAGTATTTTTCTATTGTGCTCTTTTTATTTTCTCACTTTTTCCATTTTATATTTTCTATTTCTTATTCACAAAATTTCTGTTTTTTTTCCTATTTGAAATTACAAATTCATTATTTGTAGCTTTCGTCTTAGATTTATCAATTAAAATTCCCTATTCCCAATTTTCCACCTCATATTGCATATTTTCATATTTCGTATTGCCTGTTCTCGTAGTTTTCATGTTCTATATCATTTGTTTTTATTTTCTATTTCCCGAATGTTATGTAATATTTCTTGTTTTCTATTTTCTACTTCCTATTTCTTGTTTACTATTTCCTATTTCCAATTACACTTTTTAGTGAGTATTTTTCTATTGTACTCTTTTTGTTTTTTAATTTTTTGCATTTTATATTTCATATGTCTTATTCACAAAATTTCTGTTTTTATTTCCTACTTCCGACTCCCTGTTGTCATTTTACAATTTCATTATCTTTACCTTTCGTCTAAGACTTATCAATTACAATTTCCTATTTCAAAATGTCCCAGTTTCCCAGTTCCTATTTCGTATTATCTATCTCCCAGTTCTTATTTCCTACTAAAAAGCAAAGCCTTCGTATTACACACCTTTTGTGGAATTTGGCCTTTCTGTTTCAACAGACTTTGCAGCCGACTCATAGCGGCTGGCTGATGCTACGATCCTGCTGATACTGTGAATCCTTCCAGGTCGGGGCTCGAACATACGACAACTGGATTGTAAGACCAGTGCCGTATGCATTGAGCTGGGCATCCTATTTCCTACTAACTGTAGTTCAATTTTTTTATTCTGTATTTCCTGTTTTCTTATTTTAAAGTTTCTATTTCATATTTTCTATCCCCTATTTCATATATCCAACTTTTTATTTCCTGTTTCCTACTTCGTATTTTGCTTATTTTCATATGTATCCTATATCATATTTTTGGCTTCCTGTGTCCCAGTTTCTATTTAGTCATGTCTGTTTCCTATTTTATGCTTCGTATTTCCTGTATTACCTCTTTCGTATTTCCTATTACCAATTTAAAATTTTCCATTCCCTATTTCTTAATTTCTATTTCCTTTGGTAAAATACCTTTATCACCACTTTCCGACATACCAGAGACTGGGAGGATTCGCATTAATCAGATGCCTAAGCTCGACTCTTCTGGTAGAAGGAAAAAGTTAAGTTACTAAAAGATTTCTGCTCACTTAAATGACCCTCTATCACGTCTCACCTTTCCGTTCTTTCCGTTCACATCCTTGCTCTCCGTTGAGTACTACCATTCTATAATTTTTATTTCCTGTTTCTAAAAAATGATCTCTTGTTAGCTGAATATTGCAAACAGCAACATTCTCGTTTATTATTTTATATATTCCATTTCTTATCTTCCATCCCTTGTTTTCGAGTTTCTATTTCCGATCTTCTATTTTCTATTTCAAATCTCCTATTTTCAATGTTTTCATACTTTATATTTTTTGTATTCTATTTTTTATGTTGTGTTTTATATTTTCAGTTCATATTTCGTATTCCCTATTCCATAGTACATATTTTCTATTCCCTATCATCCAATTCCTGATTCATAGTATTTATCCTCTAATGCCTATTACCTATCCTCATATTCCGATTTTGTGTTTTCTATTCCCTGTTCCTTATTGTCTTTTTCCTATTCCAGAATTCCTCTTTTCCTTGTTTCTTGTTTCGTATTCTATATTACCTAATTGCTATCCCCTCTAGTCATATTTCGTATTCTCATTTTCTATTCCTAATTGTCTGTGTCATATTTCTTATTTCCCAGTTCCTATTGGGTATTCTTTATCGTTTAGTTTCTTCCTATTCTTATTCCTACTTCCTATTCTTATTCCTATTTTTATGTCATGTTGCCTTTTTTATTCCATATGGCCTATTTTCATTTAACCTATTTCTCATATTATTTATCTCCTCATATATTTTTATCTCCTGATTCCTAAGTTTTTTCTCAAGCGTTTATTTATATCCGACTTTAACCTTGATAGGTCCTTCGCCGGGTGGTAGTTTCTATTTAATATTTCCTTCTTTGTGTTTGTTATATTTTATCCCATAATCCAATTTCTGGTTACTATTTTTATTTTATATTTGCAATTTTCCATCAATTGTTTCCTGTTGTTTCATTTTTCTTTGTTGTCTGAAAATTGGAGTTATTGTGAACCTGATTTTCAGATTTTGATTCTCAAATACCGAAATTTCGAAATCTGACAACCTGAAAACTCGAGAATCTGAGGATCCCCGAATCTGAGAAATAACAATCCGACAATCAGTAAATCTGAGATTTCAGGGAGCCCAAAAGTTACAGAGAATTTCTTTTGAAAACCTGGTAACTTGAGATAGTATGAGAAAAAAAATCTGAAAAAAAAATCTTGACAAAGCAGAATCTAAGAGCCTAATCCTTACATTATAACATTTTAAAATTCCGAAATCGTAGAACCCAAAATTCAAATCCCAACTCAAAAAATAACAAAACTCCAACATCACTAACAGAATCCCAAAATCGTTCAGCTCCGAAATTCCAAAATTCAAAAATAATTCAAATTTCGAAACTTTCGAATCAAATAACCCCTAAATTTCAAAATCCAAAATGCCGAAACAGTTCTAAAATTATAAAATCCAAAGAATTATTGAATTCTAATAAACGGAATTTTAATAATCTGTAAAATCACAAATGTCTGAGAACATAAAAACTGCGAATCCAATTATCTATGGATATGTAAATCCGAAAATCAGACAATCAAAGATCGGTATTGGAGAACCAGAGTCTAAAAATCTGGTGATTTGATGACTTGAAAATTCGGAGTCAGACATTCGTGATCTTGGAGATTTGTGAATTTCGGATATTAAAATTTATTTTTTTTAGGATTCTACTATTATCGGAAATCTTTTAGATTTCAGAGTTCTGGGAGCTTGAATTTGGAATTAATCAGCAATAAAAGAGAATGCAGTTTAGCGAGATTGTTGGAAACCCGGCTGTAACACATGAGCTAAAAAGTCCCGGGTCTAACACACAGATGGCGCTAGTTTTATTGTAGTCACATTTCTTTTCAGTTAATACTAACTTTCAAAAGACAGCATGATATTCTATCCGTTAGTTTGTGAGTTATTGTGCTAAGAGTTACGCTCCTTTTGTTATTTTCTGAACAATGGATCAAAAACAGTTTCGTGTTTTAATTTTACACTGTTGCTTGATGGAAAAAAATACCGTTCAAGCGAATCATTGGCATGAAAAGCGTTATGGAGACTCCGTCTCATCAGAAAAAAAACAATAAAACTTTGGTTTGCTGACTTCAAACGTGGTCGTAGAGCCACCGATGATGCAGAACGCAGTGGACGGTCCAAATGAGGCGGTAACGTGTCACAAGTCATTTGATCCCACATCCACCGTATTCGCCAGATTTGACTCCCATCGACTACTGGCTGTTCACAGGCCTGAACAAAATGCTCGCCAGCAAGGTTTTTTTACATATGAAACGTGGTTTGTTTGAAACGGTAAATGAATGAGCTGGTCTCTTTTTGTCCGTTATGACGTAAAATCGTCATGAACTCCGTTTAATCAGTTTATCAGTACCTTGCTAACTCAACAAATGAATTCTTATTTTCTCGCTTTTCACAAGTTCACCGGTTTTCATTCGTTTGAATAATCGTCAGCTTAGTGCAATGATCCTTCAAAGAGACTACACTGATTAAATTGTTTTGATCTCACGAAAATATTTACACATGAATCGTTGTCGGTTCTGAGACGATGACAACGATAGAATACGACGATGATGATGTTGATGACACCGATGATAGCTACGACGTCAATTAAATTCCTACCTGCTGTGAGGAATAGTTAGAGGGTAAATCCACCTACAATCATCTTATCGGTCGCTAATTTTCCATTGCTTTCAGTTAACGCATAGAACAGACAAGGCAGATTGGATCTCACCCTAATTCGCGGTTTTAATGAACAAGGAAGAATACGGGCACAATTACCGTATATTTGAAGTACCGACCGGAAGGAAAACAATTCATACATGTGAGTTAGTGAGTGTGTGTGTGTGTGTAGGAATTGTTTTGTCGGGACGAAACTTCACCGCTTCGAGAGATTTCGAAATACTCTAACCGTAATCCGACTGAAAGTTTCTCGTTCGAGTTCAGAACTGCATGTACTTTTCCGGGGCCACGCAAAGGGGAAATTCCTTTATCGGAACCAGTCTGGAAATGTGCGCGCCGTCACCGCATGGGTTTAAGCTGGAGTGTTTGCATTATGTGATCTCAGTGCCGGTTTCTGCTCGAGAGGTGCAAAAGTTCTGACGCAAGTATTATTAGATTTATACAAAACTTTCGCCGCAAGACAGTTCCGTTTCCAGATGGGTTATTGACTGGTGCTTGGATGGCGGAGCTTGAGGAATCTCAAAACTTGCAGAAGCCACTTCCTCACTTGAACTATTTAACGAGCAGGTCTCCCGTGTCAGTCCGTTTAGCGTGGATGAGATTATCTTCAATCTTCTTGCTAGTCTAGAAAACTAGTTCCGTTTGTTGATGGGATCGTCACTTACGAGTAAGTCATGAACTATTTTTGCTCATTATGCATTATGGGGATAACAATCAGAATTAATCAGATTGGATTGGTTACTTCTTCGAATTGCCTCGATATGCGGTTGAAAATTTTTATTATTTGTCTGCACTAGAACCTTAATTCTGAACAATTAGTAACTGGAACTGGATTAAAGAATTAAATTCGGGACCTGTGACCGCTTCCAAATTAAGTTGCAAAATTCATGATAGGAATCCAGATCAAAAAATTAGTTCACGTATTTAGTTCTACATGCTTTTTGAACGTCAACAATGAGTGACACATTCCACTCAATTTATAAAACCTGTTTTAATCCACCTAGTGGTGTAATGATGCCTTTCTCATATCAATCATACTATCATATATAATACTGTGGTATTCTTGAAAATAGTTTTCTTCGATTCTTAAAAGAATAACCGAAATCGGTTTGTTTGACCGTCTACTGATAGAAACTATCAATTGGAGAAGATTTGAGGTCGATTTTGAATTTTTTACGGGTTTTCGCCCTTTTCAGTGATGGTATAAAATCTTTAACACACTTTACCCTATATTTCCGGAAGTCGGACTTGGATGAAATTTAAGAATTTCGTATGGGATCACAGGACCTTTCATTTGAATCTAAGATTGTGAAAATCGGTCTCGCCATCTATGAGAAAAACTAGAAAACATATTTTCATTTTTTTACACATATTACCCCATAACTCCGGAACCCGAAGTCAGATCAAAATGAAATTCAGGAATTTAGTATGGGACCTAAAGAGCTTTCATTCGAGTTTAAGTTTGTGAAAAAAATCGCTTTCTCGTTTATCTATATATAGAAAATAATAGCGAAAAAAGTGTGTGTTGCTAATGTTCTCTGGTATGCGTGCGCCGATCTTCAAATGATTTTTTTTGTTCGAAATGTGACGTTTATGCGGAGGTTTTAGGCTATAGTACATAAGATAAATCCTTCGGGAAAGTAGAGAAAAACTAGAAAATTGGTTCGTTTAGAATTGGAAGTTTTCCATTCAATACATGCTAGATCTCCGATGATTGTTTGGCGCGTATCGAGTTATGCAATGTTGCTGCCCGCTGGAGAGCAAAACATGAATACTAGATTATTAATAAAACCGTTTGGCGCCAAACGAGCTGATTTGTGCAAAAATTTCACTAAGCCTACTTGATTCACGTGTTTCTTTATTTTGAATCACATGTTCAATTAAGTAAGGGCGCCAAATGAACAGCATACAGGTTTCCATATTCCGATATTTAAATTTGGGTTCAATACCGTGAAGTCAAATTATAAAACGACTATAAGAAAAGAAAGTGATTAACGTTTTTTATGATTCGTTGTTTTCCTAAAATTCCAGAAATGTGAATTGTATCTTCTTGATTGTATCTTCTTAGACGGGATTTCGTGTAAATTTTTCTCGAAAATTTCGTCAATTGCTTCAAACTGTAAGTTCGGTTATTTATTTGAGTCCAAACGTCTTCAATTGGAGTTCCACAAGGTAGCATACTCGGCCCGCTGCTGTTCTCGATCTGCATAAACGATGTGTCTCTGCTTTTGCCACTGGATTGTCAATTATTTTACGCAGACGATACAAAAATTTTTAAAATCTTCAAGTGCCTTTCAGACTGCATCGAATTACAAAAAATGCTGAATGTATTCCAAAATTGGTGCTCTAACAACCTTTTGGACTTAAGCGTCGAAAAATGCAGGATTATTTCCTTCCACCGTAAAAAAAAGCTCCAGTTGCTTTCGATTACAAAATTTTAGGACGCTCCCTCGCCCGAACAGAGCACATTAAAGATCTTGGCGTGATTCTGGATCGTGAAGTTACTTTCAAGTTACCCTATGACAACATCACGTGTCGTCTAAAGTTTTTTATCTTAGATTACTTGATCGTTTTCGTGTTGTCTACCGTAATAATGTACTTTAAGCTTTATTTTTACATTAATTTTTTATTCATTAAGACATACAATGTCAGATGAACTATAAAATAAACAACAACTACAACAAAGCGATTCGAATTATACCAACCCAGAGTATTCCGAAATTTCAAATTATTTGCATTTGAGTAACTATGAACAGCTTCGTACAATGTACTCGAACCATCCCGTTTGCCTTCTGTTATTAAATTACATCGATTGAACCGAGATTTGGGAACTCATCGACATGTTTTACCTATTCGAATTATTCACTCCGTCAAACTGATTTTGGTTGTATTTTGCTAGAATTTGGGACTTTTAAGAGCAGGAAAAAACTGCTTTAAAGTGTGAAGTGTACGTGTGTACCTGATTTGGGGAAACATGTTAAGATCGAATCAAAAAAAAGTCAGATGATCCATTTTTACAGAACACTCTACCATTCTACTTCACTAATCTCGAGCAATCATGAGGGTCGTTCGATTATTCTAATTTAAGAGTATTCGAAATAATTTCCATCGAAAGATAATTTTTGAGTTGTGAGAAATTCACAGGGACAGCTAAAAATACAGAAATAAAAGGAACAAGTACAGCTAAGTTCAGGAAAAAATAAAAAAAAGTATAGGAACAAGTGCAAAAAGTACAAAACCAAGTACAGAAATGAGGGAAACAAGTGTAGGAAGTACTGGCACAATTGAGTGCAGAAAAAGGTACAGAATGTGCAGATGGTACAGATATAAGTACAGAAGTTACAGGACCAAATACAGAAAATTCTGGAGCAGGTATAGAAAGTACAGGAACAAATTTCGAAACATGTACAGAAAGTACAGGAACAAACACACAAATTACAGAAACAAACACACAAAGTACAAAATAAAGTGCAGACAATAGAGGAACAAGTACAGAAAAAAGTTAAAAGTTAATCGCAAATGTTGTCGAGACAACAATCTTGAATGGCAAATTAGAAGAAGAAAAAGTTTTCATTTCACGCATTCCAATGATGCCCACTACTATGCCATTTCAATTTGAACGTCATTTTCTCATTCGTTTAACTTTTCTATTACCGTCAATATCGTTATGAGTCTATAGCGTGAATTAACTAGTCAGTTGTCGCATGTTTGAGCCCCGACCTGGAAGGATGCTTAGTGTCAGTAGAATCGTAGTACTAGCCATGCAATGATTCTGTACGTTATGAATCGGCTGCGAAGTCTGTTGAAGCAGAAAGGCCAAATTCCACAAGAGGAATGTAATGCCAAGACTTTGGTTGCAGGGATTTCATAATTTAGACTATTGTTTCCTAATAAAAAGAACATAAAAGCGATTAAAAATTGTTCAGTTTGAATTTGAATGATTTTGAAACACCTCACTCCGATTTCTCAATTAGCACAACTGAAACCTGGAATTTCCTTGAAAAATTTCAATTAAAATCATCACTGATTGATTAGTGATAGTCTTAAAACCAGAATTGAGAATCTGCAATGGGAAACGATACATTTTTGAATGCTCAAATTCGATATGAAAATATTCCGTAATGAAAACGTACCGAACGTACTCGAATTTTGACATATCGTTCAAATTTTTGAACTTGAGTAATCTTGGAATTCTGGAAAAAAACCCATTCAATTCTAGTACCGAATTCTGAACCTGAATTAAAAAAACAGAACTCAGTTCCGCATCTCAAGTTCCGAATTCAATTCCATCATGTAGGTTCTGAATTCTGAAAATGAATTCTGGTACTGAATTTACTGATTAAATTCTGAGACTTAATTCTGGAATTAAATTTTAGTTTCTGAAAATAGTCCCAAAATTCTGGCTCGTAGTTCGAATCAAAAATTTTGTTCCAGACTTCAGATCTAAAATTCGTATCTTGTTGAATTTTGTTCCAGAATTCAGAATTCCGTCTGGATCAGAATTCTGGATTTGAACTTCAAACTTTAATTCAGGAATTAAACTCAGTTCCAAAATCTAGAAATAGGATTCAGTTCCAGAGCCTTAGTTTTATCTTTTGAACCGGTGTTTCGCCACTAAATTTTGAAACTGAATTCTGAAACTAAATTCTAAACCTTAAATTGAAATAAAAAAATACAGGTGGCCCAGAATTCAGGTTCTAAGCCGCCGTCCGAGTGCTAAAACTAAACTTTTGAGTTATTGATGGTACACCCGTACTATTGAAAATTTAATCATAAATTTCTGATTATATTTCTGATAACAGGGAGAAAGAATTATGCTGTTACGTTTAGAACAACTCGAAATATTCACGATTAAGTTTTACTCATTCTTCCACAGGGCAAATTTTCAAAAGGAGCTCCACACTAAAGTAAGACGTATTTACGTAAAAAAAATACAATGCGAATTAATTCAGGCACGTAGTATCTGGACGCAATAAAAATGATTAGTCTTGGGACAAATGTTGAGTACTCGAAATGAACATCTTCTATTGCCTTTCAAAAACAAAATGTCAAAAAAATATTCCGATTTGATTTTTTTTCAAAAGAATATTTGTATTCTGGCTCATTTTCGTGAACTTTACGTGACGGATTGTAAAATGTTACCTTGTGAGAGAGGCTTTCTGATTGCCATCCAGTGAATTAAGGGAGGGGCAATGGTTCACTATTCACGTCCTCGTCCATTGGTTCGGTTATTGGCGGGATCAACATTGTGGAGTTTTCCTGTCTAATAACTGTTTTTTGTTCAGGTGTTGGGTTTGTTTATAGCTGAAACCGACGCACGACAATGATGTTGATGACTGTTTCAGAAGTGATGGAGACTGGGGTAAAAACGTACCATTTATATTTTTCTTGTGTTGGATTGTCACGCACATACATATTATATTCATGCTGTAGGCCAATCTCTTCTCTATGATTGTTAGTAATATTTTGTGATTACATCTCGAAACAAACAAACATTCTATAGTCTTTTCCCAAAGTGTATTTGTTACCGTTTTGCTCCACCGTGGGGTAAAATGTTAAGTGGTTGAGGTAAAGTGGAAAATCAAGGCTTCAGTTATCCAAAGCAATTTTTTGAGCTCAAATAAGTATGCAAAAGTAAGAAGACAAAATTAATTCGAATTGTCTATAGAATCTGTTTGTTGTTTGCATCATATTAATAATATATGTTTAAGATTTTTTCTAAATGCGAAAATACCAACTCTTTACCACTTTACCCCAAAACACTTCTCTGCAACTATTGCAAGTGTATACAATATGCATACAAATACATAGAAAATTCCATTACCAACCTGAAATTAGTTTAGAAACTTAAAATGGTTAAACAATCTACAGCGAAAAAATGGGCGACAATACACTTTGGATTTATGTACCTTTCAATTTCTAAGGGAACGATTCCCAACTCCACTTCAACTGTTCTCGGTGCCAAGAGCCAACTACAACAGAAATTTCTCATTAATCGATCAAGAGATAATGCACATAATTGATTTCGACAACTGATCATTTTGCCCCAGTCTCCCCCACCAAACCCCAGTGTAGAGAAAGTACCGTTGTCCTTGGATGTTGATGGCTTGTTGTCGAGTTTCTAGTATTGATATTCAGCTAACTAACGTAACTGTAGGTGACAAGTGATTTACATGAAATTCATGTGTACTGACCGAATGTCACATAAGAAGGTATAGCCTTCTTTAAACGAATGCGTAACAAACGTATGCCATTGAAGATTCAGGGGGGGGGGGGGGGGGAATTCTTCCATTTTTCTATTTCGATGTACACTGGAATGTTGTGCAATCAAGTCTCTTATTATGCATTTTTTAAATGCGAATTTTCGAAGTTGTGGGGCTCCTTTTATGCGAATTTTTAAAGTCGAAACGTCAATTTGATACCGAAAAAAATATTTTTTTTTGGATTTTGGAAATCTTTAAGTTTCAAGTAATTCCAATGTAGATACTAACATTTTTTTTCTAGGCAATCAGGTATTTTTATCTGTTTTTGTTTCGATTATAGAGGTTTTCAACCGTAGGGTTATTCGCCGTTTCGGGTCGGGAAAACTTTATTTTTCTTTTGTTTAATAAAATAGGCTTCACATTCAGCAATTACTTCTTCATTTGAACTGAATCAGCGAATAGCAAGAAGTCACTGGGGGTAACATCTGGGGCATACGGAGGATGAGGAAGTAATTCAAAGTGTAATTCTTTCAATTAAACCATCGCACAGTAGGAAAAAACGATCAAAACGCGACTTTACTCAATAATTTCATAGAAACCTAAGCAAATATTTTCAAAGTTAGTATTTTTTATCGATATGGTGATAGTTAGAAGATCTGCAAAATTAATTACCATGCCCGTTTTGTTCCAATTTCTGTTTTTTCACTAACTTTACTTCGAAGACTAACTGTGAAACTTTGAAAAAAATGAATTCGACTAATCGGAAGCTACCTCTGACATGTTCAAAAGTTCGATAAATGGATTGTTTTTAATAAAAATGCCCTCTAATATAATTTTATCTTGAATTCAGATTTACAATCCCGAAGCGAATCCAATATGACTTATCAATATTATTCTTTACCCCAATTTATGTCATAAGTTGTATCTCTGGGTGAACTTTATTTCGTATGTCGATAGGAGACGGATTGCGTTTGATTAAAATCGATTGATATCACGAAGAAAGATCTAAAAGTGAAATTACGAATAGATTCAATAACCGCACGAATCATATTATACCGTTTTACCCCATTTTTTTAAATGAAGGCTTTTGATGTATATTGATTTACATTCCGGAAGTAGATCCAATACGAACTATTAATATTGGTCCATATTACGTAAAAGGTTTCAGTGATCCAAATACACATAATGGGAATGACAGCACTAGCCCGTTTATACCGCTTTACCGCAGATTCTCCTTGTTTTACCCTCTTTTCTAATAATAAAAGAAAATAACCATTGCTACCACATTTCTGCTACCGATCAAAAAGACAGCATAGCAAATTTGTTTTATTCTTAGTCACATTCAAACCATTTTCCAAATGTGGAACAAAATCTTAAGACACAGGTAAAGGATAAATTGGGGTAAAACAGTACAACACCGTTTGCTGTCAACTCCGGAGTTCCACAGGGTAGTCATCTAGGACCATTCATATTTTTGCTCTACTTAAATGACTTAAATACTTTGCTGAAATGAAGGAAATTATCCTTTGCTGACGATTTCAAACTCTTCCATCTAATCAAAACTACCAACGATGCTATATTTCTGCAGTCACAATTAGACATCTTTACAAATTGGTGCAGAGTAAATAGAATGACTATAAACGCCTCGAAATGTTCAATTATGTCGTTCACACGAAAACACTCAGTGGTAAAATTCGACTACTCTATTTCACAAACCGTTCTTAAAAGAGAATCCTTCGTTAAAGACTTAGGAGTTATCCTGGATTCAAAAATGAACTTCAAGCAGCATGTGGATTACACAATCAACAAAGCTTCTAAGTTACTCGGATTTATTTTTCGTGTTACGAAATGTTTCGAGAATATACATTGTCTGAAAGTGCTATATTGTGCTCTTGTTCGTTCTACACTCGAATACGCAGCTGTTGTTTGGTCACCTTATTATCAAAATGATATTCAGCGTATAGACATCCAACATAAATTCATTCGTTTCGCGCTTAGCAAACTTCCTTGGAGAGATCCTCTAAATCTTCCGACTTACTCAGACCGTTGCTCATAGGTCTCGATCTATTGTCTGTTCGTAGAGACGTGTTTAAGGCAACTTTCGTCGCAGATCTGCTTCAATCTCGAATCGATTGTTCTGAACTCTTACGCTCACTAGACTTCAATATTCGCCGTTGTGTTCTTCGAACTCATACTTTTCTCCGTCTTTCTTCCGCTAGAACCAACTACGGTCACAACGAGCCTTTCGTTAGTATGTGCCGTCTATTTAAGCGTTGCTCAAATGCTTTCGATTTTCACTTAATTCATTACAGCATAAAGAATTTGTTTCTAAGATTTTTGTCTAACTAGCTATTAGTATTGTATTAGTATTAGTATTAGAAATAAGAATGGTGCTGTATGTAGTAGTAACCAATGTAATTTAAGGAAATGTATCATTTGGATAATTATAATCTGTTGGTACAAAAGATGAGAGGTTTTATGCCTGCTGGAGAGAGAGCTAGAATTTGGTGATGCTCAGCTCCAGTGGGCTTTTCCCTGCTCCAAATAAAGAAATGACAAGATTCGAACAAAAGTATGGGGTAAAACGAGTTAAACAGGCTAATACTATCATTCCCATTGTGTTCAATTGGATTACAACGATGTAGTGTTCGCTATTGATTGTTTTTTCTTTCTCTGGATATACTTATATTCATAAATTATACCATGTGCAACCCAAAATACGTAAGCCATAACCTTCCCAACTAACTATTGTGCCTTTCACCGGTTGCCGTCCTCTCAGATGATGATCCCTTTGACTTCGATGTGAAGTGGTGGATCCATGTTTTATCCATTGTCACATATCACGTTTCTGTATTTCCATGGTGCAGCATTGAAAAATCTATTTGCCATGCTATCACGAGCCAATCACAGCATGCCGTGATGATGCTATCCTCTTGCCTCCACAAACACGGCCGACGGTTTTTACCGTTGCTTCACAACTCTTATTTCGTTTAGTGGCATTTCGTCTTCTGTAGATTTCACGGGGAATGGGAGGAGGTATATTTCAACCCATTTCGTGCTGTTTCTATGAATGTTTTTCCATATAGTTTCTCGAACAGTTATTTCGAGCAGTTTAACAAGGTTCTTATTTTGAAAATCCAATTATTAAAAATGAATAAAACTGGTGAAACACTATAATTATAATGAGAACATGAAATTTTTTTTAAAAAAAGGACATGATTTCATCCATTCAAATTGATGCGTGGAAATATTTACCCGAGCAAAAGATATTTAATTATATTTAAAGTCAGGTATTTTTCTACGCGGTTTCATACTTTAATTTTCTATAGGGATTTTTTTTATAGAAAACAAACACAGAAAGAAAAGATGAAACTTACACGACATGTAAACCAATCGTACTATTAAACTGACATCAGTTGAAACGAAAATCTGATTTAAAACCATGATTAATGTAAAATTACATTGAAATGAATTTACTTTTTCATCGAACAAGGCTGTAAATTTACAAATCGCTTAGTTTTGTAATATAACATACCTGCTCCAAATATGTGCATGAAAATAAATGTAAATTCACAAAATATTTTTATCTGTGAAGATATGTTGATTTTAATTTTTTTCCTCCATTCACTACAAGACTAAGTTGCCAATGTCACCAGATTTTATCGAAATTTCGTTGCAATGCTTTCTTACCACCACCGACTTACTTCACGATTTTCTCAATTCGGTTCACCTTCATGATCACTGTCAACTTTGCAATTGATTTTCACATTGCGCTTCTATCTTAAAGTCAACACCGGAACGGGAAGTCCCCCTTTTCCCAGAGGCAACGAAAATGATTTCAACAATCTTTTTTTAAGTGCACATCCTCCCGGCAGTGGCAGATGCTGTTTCTGCTCCAACAGATCGGTTAGCATGTTTGCAATCGTTTATTCAGATTAGAAAAGTTCTCACCGGTCGACGTCGTCGTTGGGTTGCAGTTGGGAGAAAAGTTTTTCCTCAAAGAGTTTTACTCGGAGACGCAAACCCGGTACCGATCTGGTTCAGGATCTGATCCTCGCCTGGGTTGTTCATACCAAAGCCAGCACCGCCTCGGTCGACGCCGGCAAGTCTCGGCTAGTCATTTAGTGATGTTGAATTTTCCACGAGAGTACAACTAATTGGTTTACTTGTTTGTATCCCGTTATGGTTGCCACAAACTTTTTCCATATAATGGAGCTTCCGTCATTGGTTTATGGGTCAGAGTGGAAAAGTTGGTTTGGCTTTCTCAAGCTGAGAGTTCGTCGTCGTTGCTCGTTCTCCGGGTGCATTTCGCTTGTCGTTAAGTGTTTATAAGATTTTCATTGTCTATGACTGCTCATCCTCAGTGCACAATGTCAACTGTGAGCGATAATACAGAATATGTTACACCAATAGGTGAAACCAGTAGGAACTTGATGTGAAGAGGCCAAAACAATAAAAATACGGATGGGTAATGACAAAGACATTACCGAAATGACGTGTCATTTATCAGAAATACTCATTCGTTATTAATCTAAATTCGTTTACGACTAATCAAATCCAATTTTCAACATAGTTGATAATTATTTCCACGAGCAAAATTCCGAACAAATCGGTTGCCTCTCGTTGGGCGAACGGCGCACAAAGTAAATCTGCCATTTGCTTGTGTGCCCTTCCCTTCAGCGCTAGCGTTCCGCATCGAGTCGCGGCACCCATAAAGTTATGTATTAGTAACGACACGTATTCTGATTGAAAATCGATTTTATAATATCAAATTGCTGTATATGAGGAAATCCAATTAACTCTGCACACAGTGCGGATCAATTCAATACTCAAGTAATTTTTGTGAACGGTTTTCTTTTTACGTGATTTCGTTTGCAATTTTTTTCCGAATATGAGTTCAAATTAAATTTTTTGGAATATGAGTTCAAATTAAATTATTAAATTGGGTGTTCAGCCACAAGTGGTGACTTTTCAGCCCTGTTATATACCTGATTTGGTTATTACTATGAGGACATCATTTGCTTCCGCAATTCTGAGATTTTTGTGTAGGGAAAATTCTAATCCTATTTGTATTGTGTAATGGGGAACTTATATACTAACTTACTAACTAATACAGAGAGCGAATCGATTCAATTGAAGATTGCATCGATTTTTGTCGGAATTTGTTTATAATATTATGTGACATTACATCTAATTGTTCTAGATTGGTGAGTCTGTGTAACTCATTTGTACTAAACCAGGGAGGACGCTTCAAAATCATTTTCAGAATTTTATTCTAAATCCTTTGAAGCGTTTTCTTCCTGGTTGAAAAACAACTTGACCATATTGGTACTGCATAAAGCATGGCTGGTCTGAAAATTTGTTTATAAATTAACAATTTGTTTTTTAGACAAAGCTTAGAATTTCTGTTTATAAGAGGATATAAACATTTAATATATTTATTACACTTTGCCTGGATTCCTTCAATGTGATCCTTGAAAGTGAGTTTTTTGTCATACGTTAAACCTAAGTATTTAGCTTGATCAGACCATGTCAATTCCAAGCCATTCAATTTGAGAATGTTAATATTGTTTGGTTCAAGAAAAGAAGCTCTTGGCTTATGAGTAAGGATAATTAATTGCGTTTTTGCTGCATTTGGTTTAATTTTCCATTTTGACAGATAATCACTGAGAATATTTAAACTTCTTTGTAGGCGACTGCAGATCACTCTTAGATTTCTACCTGTGGCTAACAGATTTGTGTCGTCACAGAATAGCGATTTCTGACAACCAACGGGTAGATTTGGAAGATCAGAAGTGAAAATATTATACAAGATTGGAGCTACGCTCGAACCCTGCGGAACACCGGCTCGTACGGGTAGAAATTCAGATTTACAATTCTGATAGCTAACCTGAAGAGTACGATCAGTTAAATAATTTTGAATCATTTTGATCAAATAAATAGGAAACTGGAAATCAGACAGTTTTGCTATTAAACCTTTGTGCCAAACACTGTCGAATGCTTTTTATATGTCTAGAAGAGCAACTCCAGTGGATAACCCAGAAGATTTATTTGCTTTTATCATGTTCGTTACTCTTAGAAGTTGATGAGTAGTTGAATGTTCATGACGAAATCCAAACTGCTCTGGTAAAAAAATTGAATTCTCATTTATATGAGACATCATTCTCAACAAGATATTTTTTTCAAAAAGTTTACTGGTAGAAGCAAGTAAACTAATTGGTCGATAACTTGATGTTTCTGCTGGGTTTTTATCAGGTTTGAGGATAGGAATTACTTTAGCGTTTTTCCATCTTTTTGGGAAGTAAGCTAATGAAAAACACTTGTTGAAAATTTTAACCAGGAGTCTCAAGGCAACATCGGGAAGATTTTTAATAAGAATATTAAAAATTCCATCATTACCAGGAGCCTTCATGTTTTTAAGTTTTCTAATAATTGATTTAATTTCATCAAAATTCGTCTCAATGATGTCATCTTGTGATAACACTTGGGTTGAAATATGCTCATATTTCAGTGAGACTTCATTTTCAATAGGACTCACAACGTTCAAATTAAAATTGTGGACACTCTCGAACTGCTGAGCAAGTTTTTGAGCTTCTTCGCCATTTGTAAGAAGTATTTGGTTTCCTTCCTTGAGAGCAGGAATTGGTTTCTGAGGTTTCTTAAGAACCTTAGAAAGTTTCCAGAAAGGTTTCAGGAATCAGAACAAATTGGCTCAAATGGCACGTTCCCCTTGATAATTTGTTCAACTTCTTTAGCGAAATTTTCATTTCTCAAAAGAGTAAATCTATGTTTAATCTCTTTTTGTAAATCCTTAACTATGTTTTTCATAGCAGGATCACGAGAACGTTGATATTGTCGTCGACGAACATTCTTCAACCGAATGAGCAGTTGAAGATTGTCATCGATGATAGGAGAGTTTAATTTAGTTTGAGCTTTGGGAACTGAAAGATTTCTAGTTTCGATAATATAATGATTCAAATTGTCAATTGCTGTGTCGATGTCCGCAGAATTTTCTAAAATAGTTTCATGATCCACATGATTTTCAATGTGAGATCTGTAATCCAACCAATTAGCTCTATGATAGTTGAATATAGAACTAATTGGATTAATTAAAGCTTCGTTGGAAAGTCTGAATGTTACAGGAAGATGATCTGAGTCAAAGTCAGCATGTGTAATCGGTTTACTACAAATGTGACTTTGATCTGTTAGAACCAGATCAATTGTAGACGGGGTTTTCACGGAAGAGAAACAAGTAGGATTACTGGGATGAAGAACTATGAAGTAACCAGCTGAGAGTTGATTATGAAGTATTTTACCATTACTGTTATTTTGTATACAATTCCACTGGACATGCTTAGCATTTAAGTCCCCTATTATGAAAAATTTCGGTCGATATCTTGTGAGTTTTTGTAAATCGCCTTTAAAGAAATTTATTTGTTCGCCGGTGCATTGGAATAGCAAATATGCTCCAGCGATGAAATAAATTCCATGAATGGTTTCAACTTCGACCTGTAAACTGTAAACCTGTCAAATCGATGAACCACAAAATGTGGATTACTTTTCAATTTGACATTTGGTTTAAGAAAAGTTTCTGTCACAATGGCAATATGAATTTTATGAAAATTATAAAATTCATCATCACTCGATTTCAAAGATCGAGCATTCCAATTTAAAATATTCAAATAATTATTTAACATCACTGTTAAATTTTAAATTCATTATAATATTATTTGCAAACTGCCATCCGATTTGAAATGCTTCAAAAAGTGATGAAGTCGAATTCATTCAGATGATCATTTGAAAAAGTTGATCGTGTAGGTAGATTATTTTACTTTCAGTTATATCGCCTAAATCAACTTCATTTAAAGAAGCGAATGGCATTGAAGGAATATTTGTAGGTAGACTGCCATTAGAAGAAGATGATATGTCCGATCTACCTATTAAAAAATTGTTTTCGTTAGAAGATGAACTGCAAGGCGGTCCTGTGTTTTGATTATTTACATTGGAAGAAATAGGTGGTATATTTCTACCTGTTATACTAGCATAACTGACATTAGAAGAAGATGATGACGAGGTCGTTCTACCTGTCAATAAATTGTTTTCGTTAGAAGAGGAATTGGCAGGCGTAACTGTTTTTTGTTTTGAATTCGAAGAAATAAGTGCCTTAGAACAATTAGGCGTGGCATTTGTAACGGTTTTTTGATTTTCAGGTATGTTCTGTAAATTTAAGGTCGTTGATTTGACTTGTTGTCTAAGCGAACGAGCGTTTAAAATTTTTTCCCTGACAGGACATTTCAAATAATTGGTTTTTTGATTTCCATTGCAATTTGAACATGAAAATTTATCAGTGGTTTCATCCATTGGACAAACGTCTTTCGAATGCGATTTACCACAATTCAAACACCGTATATTCATATGACAATTTTTGGTTCCATGGCCGAAGCCTTGGCAACGATGACAATGCGTTAAGTTTGCAATACGATTATACCATTTATAATGTTCCCAATGAATTCTAATGTGGGAAATGAAACGTACTTTTTCTAAAGTTTTTAAATTGTTTACTTCACTTCGATTGAAGTGTATTAGGTAAAGTTCATGGGAAATTCCAGAGCGTGGTTTAGAAGTACCATTTGCTCTTTTTTTCAAAGTATTACTTGGGAAGGGGCGAAACCAAGCAATTCTTTTAGTTCATTTTCAATTTCATCAGTACTTTGATCATTTGATAAGCCTTTCAAGACAGCCTTGAAGGGTCTGTCTGATTTTATATCACATGAATAAAATTTATGAAGTTTCTCGGACAAATATCGAATAAGACGTTCGTAATCTTCCAATCCATCAACCAAGACTCGACATTCTTCTCTTCGTCCGATTTGAAATGAGACTTTCACTTCCGGGAGAAAAGTGGAAAGCTCAGTACGGAATGCTTTGAAGTCGGAAAACATCACCGTCACTGGTGGCATGGGTTGATGTTTCTTCCCAGAACGACAAGCGTCCATTTTGGGATTTTTTGAAGAATTTTCTTCTATGTCGCTACAATCGGATTCAGGAAGAATCTCGTAAATATTGTTAGACGGCATGGAATCAACGGAAGGGAAATCCGTCCGTTGTCTTTTATTTTTACATTCAGATTCTATAAGATCGTGAATGTTACTAGAAAAATGTTGAATAACGGATTGTGATTTATTCCGTATTGAATTATTTTTATCCTTAGGCTTGTTGCCTTTCCGGTTGGACGCAGACATTTTTGAAATGAAAGAAATTTTAAATTAAATTAACTAGGATAAATTAGTCTTCGATTAGACTCCTGGTTTTAAAAAGTCTTGATAAAGACTGATTAGTTCGAAGAATAGTTCTTTGAATAGCTAGCCTTAAAAAGGCTGATTAATTTCTTAGTCACTCTAATATCACTTAATCACTCTTTGTATCACTTAGTCACTCTAATATCACTCTTTGTATAGCCTTGAGAAAGGCTGACTAATTGTTAGTCTTTAAAAAGACTGTTAGTGATTCAGGTAGCCTTGAAAAAGACTGAAGCCTTGAATCAATGAAACTCTAGGTAGCCAGAAAAAAATTCCAGGAGCCAAGAGCTATACGCGTGCGGTGCGAACGACTGTTCAACACCGTCAAGTCCCGTTATTGCAGTTGCCACGTTACCACAATCTCTGTTCCATCTTTGGATTATACGGCCGTTCCGGACTGGTTTAATGATACTCATATGAATTAGTGCTTGAGCAAATCCAACCTCTTCGGTACGGTAAACTAAATTCCTTGACTGCAAGAACTGCATTTCATCGCCCATGCAGAAAGGACTCGTACCGGCCGGCTAACGACTGTCTTGCCACACAATCCGCCAACTAGTGAATCATTTTGGTAGGACTTTTGGGATGTGAAAAGCACTCGGAGGTCCACAAAACATGTCGCCTAAATTGAATGACTCTAATCTTGCTCCGGTCAGTCGCAAAGCACCATTTCCAGCAGTGGACGACGCCAGGATTGGTTGCAGTTGCATGTTAGTTGTCGCAGGATTCCCAGTGCGATTCGTTTATCTTCCGAAAATTGTCGTTAGCCAGCCAGCCAGCGTACCTTCCTTCAGCCAGTGAGGTTCATTGTAAGATTTATGCAATGTGTGCTCAAATGTGGTCAAATGGTGCACCGTAATGGAGTATGGAGATCGGGGGAGTATGGCCATTCGGGGACACTGCGGTCAGCCCTGCCGGGGGACACAAACAAGCAAACGAAGCAGCATATTATCCTTTTCATCAACAATTTTTTACTTTCGTCCCATGGAATAAAATGTTTGAATATTCCTCGGCTTTCTTAGCTCAGCTCTTCGAGTGCCGGTTTTTCGGGTCTGGCACAATCACAAACCCCGGCGAGATAAGACAAACACAACTCGTTGCACATAAAGAATGCATTACGTTTACTCTACCCTTTCATGACGGAGAAGAACGGTTTGTTTATAGTTCCCGATGGAAATGAGTTTCATTTACCGAAATTTGTTGAGTGCTACCTCCAGTGCTGTTTTCAAGATTTATTTTCAAGTTAAAACTTCCAAATTCCGTAACATGACCCGAAACGTAGCCCGTGCCGCGCTCGGAGCTCAGGGAGGAATAAATTTTCGTAATAGTTGCACTGTACTTGGAGGAAACTGTTTTCGGTTGTGTGCTGCTTCACTGTAGCTGTGGTGGCACTCGCCAAGGAATTCAATTTAATCGGAATAGCGCAGAATGATACAGGAAAAGTGATGCGATGAAGAGATTCGTCGGTGGGAAAGAGACTGTGGTTCAACAGGAGCTGGAACGAAATCTTCTAGCGATCAGCGAATTTGAATCATTCGGAACGGAAGGAAGTTTGCATTTTCATCTGGGACTAACAATGAATGAACGGTTGTTCATAGGGTTGCCATCAGTTTGGGCCTAGATGTAGCTGCCGGGCTGCTGGACTTCTAAAAAATTTGTATTTATCATCGATACTATATATAAATAAATCTGTCAATTACCTCATCAATAAAACCGCTTCAACGTTGCAACTGAGATAGCATTTTGTGTTCTACTGCCATAAGCACAAGCCAAGGGTGCCAGATCATATTTTCAAAAATCTGATGGAATCAAAAATCAGTCTGTTCAAAATCTGTGCACACTTTCCAAAACATCATTGCAAATCGGATTGAAAAGTTAGGCGATCAAAAAAAGGACTCGCTCAGCCGGAAATATAATTTTCACTGTGTTTTCTCTAACGATTTGAGGACTCTATGGGAAATCTGAGCAGTACTTTGAATATCTGTGAACCTGGCATCTTTGCCATAATCAGTGGCTATCAGCTTTTCCTGAAGGTGTTGCATACAAGTTCTCACGGAACCAATGTGACTGAGAGAACAACAAATCTGAGACCTGAACTGCGTAACAGATCGGCTGAAAAGTTCGTATCGTTTCTATGAGAGGGCGCCACTAGAATTAAATCCATACCATTTTCAGTTAGTACCAACTTTAAAAAGATATGTGTATAAATTTGACAGCTGTCTGATTATTAGTTTGTGAGATATTGCATTTTGAGTGAAGCTACTTTTGTTATTGTGAAAAAATGGAAAAAAGGAATTTCGTGTGTTGATGAAACACTACTTTTTGATGAAAAAAAGTGCCGCCGATACCAAAAATGGCTTGATGAGTGTTATCCAGACCCTGCACCGGGCGAAGCACCGAAGACGATGAACGCAGTGGACGTCCAAAAAAGGCTGTTACCTATGAAAACGTGAAAAAAATCCACAAAATGATTTTCAATGACCGGAAAGTGAAGTTGATCGAGATAGCTGACACCCTAAAGATATCAAAGGAACGTGTTGGACATATTATTCACGAATATTTGGATATGAGAAAGCTTTGTGCAAAATGGGTGCCGTTTGAGCTCACAATCGATAAAAAACAACGACGAATTGATGATTCTGAGCAGTGTTTGGAGCTGTTATATCGAAATAAAACCGATTTTTTTCGTCGATATATAACAATGGACGAAACATGGCTCCATCACTTCACTCCGGAGTCCAATCGACAGTCAGCTGAGTGGACTGCACGCGATGAACCGAACCCAAAGCGTGGAAAGACTCAACAATCGACCGGTAAGGTTATGGCGTCTGTATTTTGGGATTCGCATGGACTACCTTGAAAAAGGGAAAAACCATCAACAGTGACTATTATATAGCGTTATTAGAGCGTTTGAAGGACGAAATTTAAAAAAAAACGGCCTCATTTGAAGAAGAAAAAAGTTTTGTTTCATCAAGACAATGCACCGTGTCACAAGTCCATGAAAACCATGCTGAAATTGAACGAATTGATCCTTCATCCACCGTATTCTCCAGATTTGGCCCCCAGTGACTTTTTCCCGTTCTCAGACCTCAAGAGAATGCTCGCTGGTAAAAAAATTAGAAGCAATGAAGAGGTAATTGCTGAAACTGAGGCCTATTTTTAGGCAAAGGACAAATGGTACTACAAAAATGGTATCGAAAAGTTGGAAGATCGCTATAATCGCTGTATCGCCTCTGATGGCAATTATGTTGAATAATAAAAACGAATTTTGGCAAAAAAGTGTGTGTTTCTATTAAACGATACGAACTTTTCAGCCGAACTGTTATATCCTTCTCTTCTTGAATCTGTGCAGTAGCTCATGTGCACGGAAAAATACACTAACACAATGACAAGAGATACTTGAAATTTTAAGTTGAATGTATATGAGATGTGTGTTTCGGTGCACAAGACAAGAGACTCTGAGTCATCGAAATTAGCTGCAATATTCAATATTGTGTGTTTAACCACTATCTCTGCTACTTCGGGAACCGGAAATCGAGAGCCGGTATAACCTATGTGAGTTTTATAAGCCATCAACTAGCAAATCATCAAACTAAGGCAAATTGCAGTTCAGTTTTAAGGGACGGGTAGGGTCTAACACATTTGTAAAGTCAATAATTTTTTTCTTCATATTTTCTTATAGAAAAACATTTCAAGAAAATTCTTAACATTTGGAAATTTTCAAGTTTATCGGAACAAAACTCTGGCAGTTCTGGGCCTTTACCTTTGCTTATATCATACTGCGAAAACGCAAGAGCTCGGCGCACAGGTCCAAGAGTTCTGCTTCGATTGTCTTGAAAATTTGACAAAACATTCTTGAAATGTTTTATTATACCAAAATATAAAAAAAAACCGGTAGTTCTTTGGTATAAACTGGTAGTTCTTTGGTATAAACTACCATCACCTTTTCAATTTGTAAACAGTTATGTAAAGTTAATATAGATTTAAATGTGGCAACTCTGCACGCTACACAAAATTGAACAAAGCACACTGTTCGCTAGGCGGTGGCGTTTTCTTATTCCGTACCAGCACGTATCGATGCGTGACCGATTTTGCATCATTTTGTATGGCGGTTTGAAAGTTTCGATTTTCATTGCCTTATAATTTCGGAACCGGAAGTCGGATTTGGATGAAATTGCACAGTATCTTTTAAGACACTGAGAGCTTTAATTTGAATCGCGTTTTGTGGAAATCGGTTCAATCGTTGCTGAGAAATCAAAGTGAGTTTTGTTTTTGTAGCTTTTCTTCACTATTACCGGTGCGTTCGGAACCGGAAACCGGGGACTAGTAGTCCCAAAGTAGATTTATATATCCACTAACTAACAAGGTCTGCCAACGAGATCAATTTACCAGTAAATTAGCGCCTCGTTTCGCCATCGCTCGTGAAAAAAAATAGAAAATTTTCACTAATCGCACAGTAATATCGGAACCGGAAGTCGGATCTAGATCAACTTCTCCAGAACTTTTTAAAGAATTTTTTATTTGTATCTTAGTTTTTGAAAATCGATTAAGAAATTTCCGAGAAAATTGAATGCGCATTTTCTCATCGATTTGCACATATTACCTTGTAATTGCGGATCGGATCGGGATAAAATTCAATAGCGTTCTATTAAGGCCTTTCATTTGAATCTGAGTTTGTGAAAATCGGTTCAGCCATCTCTGATAAAATCGAGTGACATTATTTTTTCATAAGCGGCGGAACGTGGTTTCTATAAAACTTACTGCTTAATTCATTTAGTTGCAGATCTTGGTGGTTGGTGAATATATAAAACTACTTTGGGACTATTAGTCTCCGGTTTCGCTTTCGGAAGCACCAATAATATTGAAGAAAGCTACAACAAACGGAACTCACTTCGATTTCTCAGCAACGGTTGAACCGATTTTCGCAAATCATGATTCAAATTAATGCTCTCATTGTCTTAAAATATACTGTTCAATTGTAGCCGGATCCGGCTTCCGGTTCCGATATTATAGGGCGATGAGTGTCAAAACATTTAAATCGTTATTCAAAATGACGATGCAAAACTGGTACGCGTCGGCTTTGCTCCGTTCGCAGCGTGCTTTGTTCAATTTCGTATAGCGCAGGGATGCCAAATTTAAATCTTTATTTTTCTGGTGAAAAATATGTACATTTGTAATTTTTTTATTCAGTTTGTGCCTACTTGTTAGTGTTATTACAAAATCATGATAACGATGCTTTTCTATAAACATACCTATCTCATATAGAAAGTTTATACAATCACTTGGAAAATTGACTAGTGAAAATTGGATCGGAGGGCTAAGTGTTCTATATCATCATTCATCGTTCAGTTCATCGAGCTGAGCAATGCCTGTGTGTGAGAATGTTACATCTCCACCGGCTTATTTCTTAATATTTTCCCACGAAAAAATTACGGAATGTTGTTCGAATGATGCTTTTCAATTTATTTTGTTGAACGATAGCTCTAAAAAAATCGTAATAGTGTTTTTTTTCTACCGTTAGACCAAATTCAAACTAAAGCTCTCATTATCTTGAAACATGCTGTGCAGCTCCATCCAGATCCGACTTCCGGTTACGAAATTATAAATTATATGGTGCTGAACATCAAAACTTTCAAACCGTCATACAAAATGACAATGCAAAACCGGTACGCTTCTGCGTGCTTGGTTCAATTTCGTATAGCGTGCAGGGTTGTGACATTGAAATTTTTATTTTTCAAGAGAAAAATCTATAAATCTGCATCGGGGGATCAGAATTCTGTTTTGAAAATCTGTATATGAAATTGGTAAGAAATTAAAGCGCAACGAAATATAAAAGTCATTTAATCGAATCTGAAAATTGCAGCTACTTTTTGCTTAGAGGTATCGTTTATTGTAATGTAATCGGCAATCATTTCTTTTTACTATCTTACATTATGACCAAGCCCATCATCTTTCTATATTATTAGAAGAAATTTTAGAAAACAACGAAATATGCTAAAATGATTATAAGAAAATTTAATATAGATCAACCGTCATTAGCAGATGGAACCGTTTGTAGTGTTTTTACTATCCTTGAGATTCTGCTTTATTGAATGTGTAACAACACAGTTAAAAAAAACCTTTTAATTTAACATTTTATAAGATGCACATAAATTAGGTGTCGTATGATAAGAAAAACAAAAAAAACGATAGCAACAGCGCGACTCGAACCTAGAAACATTAGATCACAATGCAAGACGTTTAATCGACTGAGCTACAGAAGCACATATCTTCTTAATGAATAATTGATACATATAGATCCATACAGTGGCACTTGGTAGCCAAGTGCAAACCACATTCAGAGCCTGTAAAATTCGGTACTAATGGAATATTGCGTCATTTGACAAGTTAAGTTGTTATGAATTGTGTCGTTTGAAGAATCGTGTCACCTGTAAAATTTAGAATTTTTTTCTGTGCACTAACTATTATCGCGGAATCATGATAACGATTCTATTCCATAAAAGTATACTTTTTGCCTTTCTCATATAGGAAGGTTATGCACTCACTTGAAACATTGACTGGTGGAAATTGTGTCCTATACCATTTGACACAATTCATCGAGCTGAGTAATTTTTGTCAGTGTGTATGTTTTAAATAATGTCTGTCTTTTTTCTCGGAGATGGTTTGATCGATTTTCACAAACTTGGGCTCAAATGAAAGGTTCTATACTCGCATAGGTTTACTGTTCCGGAACTGTAGGGTAAAATGGGTTTAAATTTTTTTCTAGTGCGATAATGCAAAAAAAGAAAACATCTTAATGATTTGACATCACTGTTTACAGTGTTTGTGATTGGCGATAATTTGGCAGAAAGCGCCTCGATATTTCTCTACATTGTATACAATATCGTCAATCTGGCCAACGCTGCCTCTCAATGCATGAACCGTGAGAGAATTTCAAAACCCTTGTGTGGAGCAATCACCGTCATTTTCATAGACACAAGTTATACAAAGTTTATATGCACATAGTTTGAATAAGCGGCAATAGTAAAATGATTCTATCGCAATTATCCACTGCCCGTACAGAATCGGATCGCAAAACGAGAATTAGCGGCCGTTTGTTTGCTTCAGAGAGAATCCCTACATCAGCGTGCTAACCCGTGATGCTCAGACGGGTCATCAAGAGCAATTCACTCTCGCACTGGTGTCCATTCTATGTTAAACGAACCATGCCGCCTTTATGTTGCTGCGATGATATCCGTCTCTCTAATTGAATCGTGTGAAGAGTACTTGACTGTTTACCAATTGAAAAGGTTATGTTGGTTTATACCCAAAGAAAGTTCCTAATTTCATTCAAGTTCGAAAAAAAATTTCTTGACAGAATTTTCTGTAGTGATATTTTTGAAAATATAAGCAATTTGAGAAAGGTATCATTACACCACTAGGTGGATTAAAGCAGATTTTTGGATATCAAAACACACGTGAAAAGTGTAACAATTGTAACAGAAGTGTTTCGCAAAAAGCATTAACTTTTCGTCGGCTTATCGGATTATGTTAATCCGTGAGGTGGCATTAGCAGTCCAACATAATCTGCTAATGCACTGATGAGTCGAAGACGAATCGAAAAAAAAATACATAGAGTTA
The DNA here is from genome assembly GCF_030247185.1 of Malaya genurostris. Taxonomy (NCBI): domain Eukaryota; kingdom Metazoa; phylum Arthropoda; class Insecta; order Diptera; family Culicidae; genus Malaya; species Malaya genurostris. The sequence goes on from NC_080570.1 coordinate 33,762,423, forward strand.
TCTTATTAATTGAAACACATTTTTTGCTGATTACTTAGGTGATAATGGACGGATTTTATTGTTTTCAGCTTATATTTTCGCTTTTAACTTAAGAAGTAGTATCTCAGAAACACATAGATTGAAAAATAATCTTACTTCTGTTGAAACAACACGAAAAATGGAATCGAGTATATCAGTTTCCATCATATTCTTTGAGACAATGCATGTCAGAAAGAACGAGATCGGTTGAGCTGCCACAATTGCTTTATAATGTCCTGTACGATTTCGTCTTCGATTCACCAAGGCATAGCAGTTCTAGGTGAACTGCAGATGCAACATAACAGTTCAACTTGAAACCATTAGCAAGAGAATGCAGTTGAGTTTTGCCGGGTGCTTAGAGGTTCAATTTAAACAATAAATATTCATTTAAAAATCTCCTTCACAAACTACTGGGCGTCCGCTGGGCAATTCTACCGATGGAGACATCGGGTTTTTCTTCTTCTTCCGCTAGTACAACACGCATCACTGTTGCGAAATCTGGTTTATTTGTTTGTTCTTTCGTTCGGTGATCCATAAATTTTTCGTACCAACAGTTTAATCGATTTTTAATTTGCCGCTAAAGTGTCTCGATGACAGGATTCATGCGGCACTCAGGGCAGGAGATAATTGGTGCCGTTGATGTCCGTAATGAACCGGTATTTCCCGCCGCCAGAATGTTTATGTTTATGTAACTGCTTAATGCCGACTTCATATGTCACCGGCGTCCGGTGGAGGCACAGGATCTGGACAGAGAGAAAGAAAAAAAAAACGGAATAATTATAGAGTGTACATTTTTAAACGGATTTTTATGCTTTTTTCCGCCGTAATAATTAAGCTCGCTGTCCAATTGATCAGATCATTAATTCCGGTTGCGAGGGCAGATTTTTCCGAATAAAAAACTTGTTAACTGATTTCGATAACAACATCAACGTGCCGCTGTTTCCATCGGTGTCCGATTACTTCTGTCGATTATCATTGTGTTATGCATGCTGTCTCGGTTTCAAATAAATCATTTTTTTTCAAGCAGCAGAGTCACTCATTAATTAAAGTATTAATCGTTTGATAGTCGGCGAAGAGTAAAATGTAATTTAATGAGTCCACGTTCTCAGCCGTCATAATTCACTGGTTTTCTGCACCGATTCCAGTGAATTTTTCTAAGTAACTAGGCAAACTGGCTTTCGACGAAACGGACGATTTTTCTTAAAAAAAAGATGTGGACTTCTTGGCGCATACTTGGATCAAAATTTGATCCTTGTATCCAATATGACACTCAAGCTGCGACTATGTCGAAGATAAGAAATCTGTTCTCTGATACTGTATGCGAACGTAAAAATCTATACGAGAGCGATAAATCTGTATAAATAGCATCTCTGGCTCTGCATTTTGTTTTTAGAAGGGCTAATGTCTAAATAGTAACAATTCTTCCCAAAGTTACAGTTGCAATTACTGTAAAATTAAGTAGTTTGAAACGAAAGGTAACGAAAACGACCCAACAATTTTGAAACGTCGAAATGATTCAAAACTGGTTCTAAAAATATCGTGTGTTGTCTCATAGTTGGCATTAGGCCCTTTTTAAGAAGAATTCTGACATTTTGAACCTGAGAGTGTAATAGTGCAATATTATGGTTTTGATTGCTGTCGCCAAGGGACTAACGATAAGATAAATTAGAATCCATTGAGATGAAATTAGGAGCAGAGTAGTGAACTTTCAGAAGTAAGCGGGTTTTTGAATGCTAGTTTAATTTCCAACAAATATGAATCAATTCCCAGTGTGGAACAAGGCGAATTAAGAAGTAATATGAAATAATTATTGTGATTTTAGTGGCTAAATCTAGTTTTGGAGGCAACGTCCCTACAAATGAGATGAAACAGGAAGCCCTTACCCTAGTTAGAGTCAAGCGGAGAGAAAATTCGTCAAACTGGGGCTCCGGCCACTGCACGACCTTTCTGTTGTTTTCTTTAGCAACCAGACTTATTTGGTAAACTTCAAATGACTCTTGATTTGAAATTTAAAAACTTTAATTCGTTTCAGTACTCGGTTTGATTTTTTAGAAGAGTAAGGATAGAATAAATTAAAATGGAGTATGCTGCAAAATCGCTTTGATAGAACAATTATCATTTATATTACGTTTCCTTAAAACTCAAAACTTAATAAATAAATGAGTGAAATTTTGTAGACTTGATTCCTGCGAGTCAACTGAAAATGTTTGATTACACTACAATTATGAACGTGATTTATATATTGCTTCCGAAGGAGGAAAAGTAACCCATGTTGCATATTACAATATTTGGTGGATATTTTTACAAAGTGGGCCAAAATAAAATCAATCCTAAAGTAAATTATCTAAATACCTCTGTTACCCTAATGTTGGTTCCAGGAGCTATGTGTTTACGAATTTATTCCGAATTAAAGGCGTTACAGAAAACAATCACGAGAGGTTTGTGTTTATACGATGGACTTTAAAAAACCATTTACTGTGAGGATCACATTTTGTTCATTTGTATTGCAGGTGTCTTTGTCACAGAACAAATAACGCTATGTTCCAATCGGTATTATTCTTCGGATAAAATGTTAATCGTGTGTGTCAAGTTGACTTCATATCGATATCAAGTGTTTCAAAGCAAAATTAAGCTAACGTTTGATAAACTCTTCATTTATGGCCAGTATTAAAAACATTATAGCAATAACATATGTACCCCTCTTGATTTTTCCAACAAAAAATTATGTTTATTTACTCTACACTGAAAATCATTTTTACCTCTTTTTTTTAGGAGAAATCACTCATTGTCGAGCTCTTCTATAAGCTACCCAAAATTAGATCGTTATCTACTCAAACTTTGACTTGATCGTAAAAACGTGATTAATCCACCTAGCAGTGAGATGATACCTTTTTTTATCAATACGCATGTGTTTTTGCATGGATATTCTTAGGTGTTTTAGTTCTCATGACATTATTTTAATTATCGTCGTTTTAAACGGCAAATTGAGATTTTAATCACTCATTACCCTGTAATGCCGAAACTGCAAAACATATCGAATTTCAATCTTAGCGTGTGACAATCGATTGAACATTCCATGAGATGTCGAAGTAAGTTCCACTTTAGAGTTTTTCGTCATTATTTATGGTACTTCCAGAGCCGGTATTCAGGAATTAGCATAGCCCAAAATGATTCGAATGGCCATAAATTATTACGCCAAACAATTTACATGAAATTCATAAACTCATCATCTTTAATTCCAGAATCGGATAAAATTCACCTGAGGAGTGTGTAGACATCTTTGAGAAATTGTAGTGCGAATTAAAATTTGGGGGTACATTCCGAATCCAAAAACGAATATCGCTCAAACTGAAAAAAAATTATTTCGTAATCGACTATCCAAATCAGCAAACCGATCAACCTGATTAATTTATGTGAAATGGACATTTTTATACTAATCACCCTGCATTTTCTAAACCAGAAGTTGGATCTGACTAAAAAGTAAGAGGTTTTATAGGATTTTAAGACCTCTCATTTGAATCATAGATGATTCTTAGATTTCATTTGAATCTTAGATCGGTTCAGCCATCTACGAGAAAAATTAATTGCATTATTTTAATTTCGTTTCACATATCATCCTGTGGTTCCGCAATCAGAAGTCGGATCCAAACGTAATTCAGGAAACTTGTTTGGGAGTATACGACTTTTCATATGAATCTGAGTTTGTAGAAAACGGTTTAACCATCTCCGAGAAAATTGAGTGAAATTATTTGTCACACACGCATTTGCTGATCTCGACGAACTGAGTCGTATGGTATATGGAAGTCATGTTCTTCCAGCATTTATTGCTGTAAATAGTTTAAATCAATATAATTATGGAACTACTTCCAACTCGATAATGCTGGTATCATCTGGTTTACATATGCCATATTCGAAAAATTATGTTGCCAAAAAAAAACCAGTTAGCGCTCAATCTCCGAGTCAAGCAGACGCATTTGCTCTCGCTGGTCATCGGAAGTCAAGCACGGGCTTTTTCTAAGTTATATTTGGAAGTTAAATCGCTGGGCATCGTAAGCCCTACCGTCTTAATCTCTCGTCTCCGAGTGTTTCAGTAACAACATGAGACGTCGAGAGAACACGTTTCGAATTGATTACTCGCATCTACTGCGAAAACCATCGTATGATGACCTTCACAGTTTCATCAGCTCAGTTCTCGAACTAGAAAAAAAGCACGTTGTCCGCATGCAAACAAGTCGTAGCCTCGGTTGTGTGTTTGTTAAGGTCGATGAACTTGAAATAGCGCAAAGAATCGTACAAGAGCATGACAATGTGCACGAGACAGAAATCGATGGTAAAACTTATAAAATACGGATTACAAAGGAAGATGGTGCAGTGGAGGTGAAGCTGTTCGATCTTTCTGAAGATGTGTCCGATGATAAAATTTACGAATTTCTCCAAGAATACGGGGATGTGTTCGGCATACAAGAACTAGCGTGGGACGCAAAATACGCGTTCGGCGGTATCTCGTCAGGAATACGAGTGGCTAAGATGATCGTAAAAACGAATATTCCATCCTTTGTTACAATAGATGGTGAAACAACAGCTCTGTCGTATTACGGCCAACAACAAACATGCCGTCACTGTAACGAGTCGTCACACAGCGGAATATCTTGTATTCAAAACAAAAAGCTGTTAGTCCAAAAGCTCGATGCTGATTACAGCAACACATCGTATGCGAAGGTTCTCAAGCAAAACGTTCACCCGAAGCCGGTTCAGACGAAACCTCATCAGGTAAAGCTATCTGTTGCTACACTGACCACAATCACGAAAGACGCTCAATTAAAACAATCCGTAAGCGGACTCACTCCTCCCATCGAAAATACGAACAAACCACTTTTACGTTCTAGACTAGATCTAGCTTCCACCCAGCAATCAGCTGCCACCGCAACAAACATATTCAAAATCCCGAGTCAACAATCCGTTAGTGGAGATCCACCTCGCAAACAAACATCTGCCGAACGAAGAAACGACGACGATTCCGATACCTCTTCGGCTTCAACAGCCAGCCGACGTTCCACACGTGTACCACCGAACAAGAAAAAATGCCAGGTTGTTGGCGACGCGTCGCCAGAACATATGTCTACTTAGAGATGGAACATACTAGCTATAACGTAGCCACAATCAATATTAACACAATAACAAGCACAACTAAAATAAATGCCCTACGCTCTTTCGTTCGTACTCTCGAATTAGACATCGTATTCCTACAAGAGATTGAAAACGAGCAACTGTCTCTGGCCGGCTTTAACGTGATTTTTAATGTAGACCACATGAAGAGAGGAACTGCAATTGCTCTAAAAGACCACATCCGTTTCTCAAACGTCGAGAGAAGTCTTGATGGCCGTCTGATCGCTCTCCAAATACAGAACACAACGCTTTGCAATTTTTACGCACCATCTGGATCAGCTGCAAGAGCCGAACGAGAAAGGTTCTTCAACAATACCATCGCCTACTACCTCAGACATAGAACGAAGCACCTAATCATGGCAGGCGACTTCAACTGTGTGATACGACAATGCGACGCTACGGGACAAAATATGAGCCCAGCTCTCCAAGCCACCGTCCAGCAATTGCAGTTACACGATGCATGGGTGAAACTGCACCCTCAAACCATGGGCCACACATACATAACACATAATTCTATGTCGAGGTTGGATCGCTTATACGTCGACACGGAACTTGTTCATCAGCTCAGAACGGCGGACACCCATGTGTGTTCGTTTACAAATCATAAAGCCTTAACAATTCGAATATGTCTTCCTCACCTAGGTCGTCCTCCCGGCCGCGGGTTTTGGTCCCTTCGTCCGCATCTCCTGACAGACGAAAACATCGAAGATCTTAAGTTTCGTTGGCAGTATTGGACTCGCCAACGTAACAATTTTCGGTCGTGGATGTGTTGGTGGTTAAATTATGCTAAATCCAAAATCAAATCATTCTTTCGGTGGAAATCTAAATTGGCATTCGACAGTTTTCACCGGAAATACCAAGGACTATACTCCCAACTTCGTCTTGCGTACGATAATTACTACCGTGACGCTACAATGTTAACATCCATCAACCGTCTCAAAGGAGAAATGCTGAAATTACAACGCGAATTCACGCACATGTTTGTGCATATAAACGAAACCTACATCGCCGGTGAACATTTATCCACGTTTCAGCTAGGTGAGCGAAGACGAAAGCGAACAACCATCACGAAGCTACGGACCGAGAGAAACGAGTTACTCGATCACTCAGATGCTATCGAACAACACATGTTGGAGTACTACCGGGACCTATATGCCGAAAATGAACCAGAACGAGAACGGGACAACGATTTCACCTGCGACAGAGTAATACCCGAGGATGACGAAACGAATAACCAATGCATGGACGAAATAACGACAGCCGAAATCTTAGCAGCGATCAAAACAAGTGCACCAAGAAAATCTCCAGGCTCCGACGGAATCCCGAGAGAATTCTATCTACGAGCATTCGACGTGATACATCGGGAAATCAACCTCGTGTTGAACGAGGCACTACACGCGAACTTCCCCTCCGGTTTCGTAGATAGTGTTTTCGTACTAGTGAAGAAGAAAGATGTTGGAGACACCGCTCACTCGTATAGACCTATCTCATTAATAAACTACGACTATAAACTCCTGTCTCGTATACTAAAGAGCAGACTAGAAAAATTGGTAAGTACTCATCATATTTTGGGAGACATACAGAAGTGTTCCAATCCCGATCGAAACATTTTTCAAGCCACTCTCACTCTCAAGGATAGAATAGCTCAGTTGAACGCGCACAAACGCAAAGCAAAACTAATTTCTTTCGATCTAGACCATGCGTTCGGTCGTGTTAATAGAAAATTTCTATTCGTGACCATGTGCTCCCTCGGCATAAATCCCGAATTGGTTGAGTTACTTTCCAGATTAGCCGAAAGAGCTTAGTCGCGATTACTGGTCAACGGACATTTATCGGCTCCCTTTCCTATACAACGCTCGGTAGCCCAAGGAAATCCTATCAGCAGTCTCTGTTTCGCTATATATCTAACCCCACTCCTGCAACAGCTTAAGAATGTGTGCGGAAACGATTTGATAGTCGCCTATGCAGACGATATCAGTGTAATCGCTACCACGACCGAAACGATTGAACAAATCCGCTGTATATTCTATCGCTTTGGATGTGTGTCAGGGGCGAAGCTCAACCTACTGAAAACGGTAGCCATCAATGTTGGCTTCATTGATGAAAATCCTCTATGCGTGCAGTGGCTGCAGACAGCGGAAACAGTAAAAATTCTCGGAGTAACCTATACAAACTCGATCAGAGCAATGATCAGGTTAAACTGGGAGGCAACAGTGAAAAAATTCACCCAACTTGTATGGTTACATTCAAAGCGATCATTGACGTTACTGCAAAAAGTTACCCTTATGAACACTTTCATCACATCTAGAATCTGGTATCTGTCATCGATCATACCTCCTTCAAGTGTCCACATAGCAAAGCTAACATCGACTATGGGTACGTTTCTGTGGCGTGGAATAACGGCACGGGTGCCAATGCAACAGTTAGCTCGAAACCTAGAAATGGGGGGCTTAAAATTGCAATTACCTGCACTAAAGTGCAAATCATTACTGCTTCATCGTCACATCAAAGAAATCGACTCTATGCCTTTCTACAAATCATTCTTGGATCAAGATATCCACAATCAACCTGTTTCCCCAGCAGATTGCATCTGCCTCAAACTATTATGTCAGCAAATACCACTCTTACCTCAGTTACAGCAGTCTCCTTCTGCCAGCAGTATACATCGGTCCTACATAGATAACACGGATGAACCAAAAGTTGAACGCGACAATCCGAACGCAAAGTGGAGTCAAATTTGGTCGAACGTACATCGAGCTAAAAAACTATCATCTTCTCAAAAAAGCGACCTGTTTTTGATAGTCAACAGGAAAATAGATCACAGACGGTTATTGTTCATTCAACACCGGGCAGACGGAGAAAACTGTGAACATTGTAACAACGCGGTCGAAACATTAGAACATAAATTTTGTGAGTGTCCTAGGGTACGAGACGCATGGTTTCTATTGCAACGAAAACTTCTGTTACTACTGCACGGATGGCGAAGTCTGAATTTTGCGGATCTTATTCGACCTTCCCTAGATGGAATACCAAAAACAACGAAGGCAAACATCCTCAAGGTTTTCATTCGATACATAAATTACATAAATCAATGTACCACAGTTAATCAAAACGAATTAAAGTTCATTTTAGAAAATGATTTGTAAATAACACCATATTTTATAAATAAACTAATCATACAAAAAAAAAAAAAAATGAACCGTGCTAAAATTGGTCCGAGGCAAATTGTCATAAAAAAGGATGCTGTACACAGTCTTTTTGGTACTTAGAAACAATTATATGTAACAGTATAAAAAATCGTGTTTCATGTTGCTCCCAAGCGTTGCTTTTTCATACAGCGCTCAAAATTCCTTCTACTGGAATAAGGCTTACACAAAAATATCGATATCTCCGTTAAAAATGGACGGATTTTAACAATCTATGGCTTGTTGGATAGGTATTACCGAGCAAAATCTAAGTCTGGAAACATATTCTGTTTTCAAGGTCAAATGTGACAGATACTGTCAAAAAACTGAAAATTTTGACATAAAACTTCGTATAACTCAAAAAGTAAACATCCGATCTCAAAACCATTCAATGGCGTTCTGGGTGACGGGGAGACCTTTCATTTGCGACTAGTTTGATCAAAATCGGTCCAGCCATCTCTGAGATCTCGACCTCTTAGTTGACAACACACATACAGACACACACATACACACCACACACACACACACACACACACACACACACACACACACACACACACACACACACAGACATTTGCTCAGTTCGTCGAGCTGAATCGATTGGTATATGACATTCGGCCCTCCGGGCCTCGGAAAATTTGTCGAAAGTTTGAGCGAATTCTATACCTATTTGTTATATATATAAAAAGGTAAAAATGGGTAGCGTGCTTTGTTAAGGACTACCAGTTTGACTAAACTTACATTTACCTACATTTTGAGGTCATCACTCGTCACCCAAAATTGGGGAGGTGCACTTTAGTTGATTTTGGGTATTTTCTTACTCAAAATTAGGTAGCGGCTGGCAAGAGTGTAAGACAAGACGAGACAGCTGGCTTCTTCCCACTTTGAGGAATTCTGGCAACCGTCAGAAGGCTGGCTGCATTCCGGCAGCTGTCAATATTGTCCAGGCGAAATTACGTCATTAGATCGCCGCATGTGTTGTTTATCTCTCTCTTCCTTCTTTGTTCTTTTTTTTTATTCGACTTAATTTGATATTCGTCAATCCCGCATGTACATACAAAAAACGTAACAAATGGATCAATAAGTCCCGAGACTAACAATGGAAACAACTTTTTTTTTTCAAAATTTTTTTTATTCATCAACATAATCACCTTTTAGGGTGATACAATGGTTCCAACGTTTTTCCAATTTTTCAATACCATGTTTATAAAAAAAATTATCTTTCGCATCAAAATAAGCTTCAGTTTCAGCGATGACTTCCTCATTTGAGCCAAATCTTTTTCGCTGGAGAATTTTTTTTAAGATCAGCAAAGAGCCAGTAGTCACTGAGGGCTAAATCTGGCGAGTATGGGAGGTGGGGAAGCAGATCAAAGCCCAATTCGTTCAATTTCGTCATTGTTTTCATCGACTTGTGGCAGGCTGTTTTTGTTCCATCGAAAGAAATCGCGGCACCCACTTGGAAAAAACCTTTTTCATGCTCAATTTTTCATGTAGGATAGTAAATACCCTTCCATATGATATCTGTGTCATCACAGCAATATCACGGAGCTTCACTTTACGATCTTTCATTATAATTTTTGTCACTTCACTCACATTTTCCGGTGTAACGGCTTCCACAGGTCTACCCGAGCGTTCCGCGTAATTTGTGTCGGTACGACCACGTTTAAACTCGGCGAACCACCGACAAATGCTTTTGATGGACATGAGTCCGGATAACATTTTTCAATCCATTGTTTCGCTTGCACGGTGTTTTTACCCATTAAAAAACAATGTTTTATCAAAACACGAAACTCGGTTTTTCCATTTTTTTAAACAAACAACAAAACGACTTTACTCTAACCTCGATAACTCAGCTGTTTCTGGTCGGATCGACTTAAAATTTTGACCCGTTTCAAGCAAAGGTTAGTACTCTAGAAAGACGTGGTTACTGGTTTACTACGAGCGCCATCTCTGCTTTAGTCTCGGGACTTATTGATCCATGTGTTATCTTGAGACGAGGTAAATGAGATTGAAATATGGGTATGTTTGGTAGTGAGAAAGCAATATTACTGGCAATAACATTTTCCATAATTAGTATATATGAAGGGCAATAACTTATTGTCTTTCATATGTACTTTTTTTTTGAAAAAGTAAAACCAAGACGCTAAAAATGTAGAACCGATTCAAAACGGTTCTGCCAATCTAGTATGGCAAGAATCCGACAGAAACAGAACCAATAATAACCGCTAGGCGAAATTCTCTGCCGGAAACGGTTGCTGCATTGTTGCCAGTTTTTTGCCGGAATTCTGGCAGAATTCCGGCAAAAATGGCTGGCAGACATAGCCAGCCGTCTGGGGGGGAATCTGCCCGCCGTATACAAGTGGGTTACTCTTATTTTGTTGGCTTTCCATGGGCCCTGTTGAATTATTAATGATAGTTGAATATACATTCTTACCAACCGCTACCTAACCAATATCAACTAAAGTGCATCTTCACAGTTCTAGGTAACAAGTGATGACCTCAATATTTAGGTCATGGCAAGTTTGGCAATGTTACGCTACCTATTTTTTACGATCCAGTCAAAGTTTAGGTAGACAACGCTCTAATTTTTTTGTAGCTCATAGAAAAGCTTGACAATGAGCGATTTCACACTTTTTTATAACGGCCAATAAGCCACCTGTCAATTTCCACTTTCGAGGGAAGTTGCAGGCGAGCTATGAAAGAAAGAGTATTAAATTTAACACCAAACGAAAGAGAAAACTTTTCCCTACCGTTTACTATTATGACTTACTCTCAGCGAGTGCCGAGTCATTCGAAATTACTCTTCAAAGTGAATGTTGATGGATGGCTTATTGGCCGTTATAAAAAAACGCGTAATTTATTCTCAAAAAAAAGTAAACTCGATTTTCAGTGTACGTGACTAGCGACACTGGCAGTGCAGCCAATTTCTTTCAATTATTTATGCATGTTATTTAATGACATGAAAATAACGAAACTTAGATGGCGCATTAGGTGAAAATAGTTTTGCGCTAGATTATCAATTGACGAGTGAGGCTTCAAAAAATGAGAATTCATTTTCGTAAAATAATTTAATAATAAAATGAAAATTTTACCGGACTGCTCACGACAGTGTTTTTGTACTTGTACTCCATGATCTGTCATATGTTATCATGTGATAACAAATCACTCTCACTTTGTCCGGAAATCAACTTAACATAAGGTTGTATTTCAGAATAAAAAGATAAATGAAATGAATGATTATGTTGGCAAAGTACGCAGGTATAGTTTAGAGGATTGCAGGTGAAAGAATTGGTACTACGACAAAATTCGGAAACTGGTTTTAAATGGAAATTTGTTCTGTGTCAGAGACCTATTCTATTCTATTCTCTTTTAAATTTACTAGTGGCGCCATCTTTTGAGAAACACAAGGAACTTTTTTAGTTTTCGCAATGCCTTGCTGCAACTCAAATTGGAAAATATCTGTTTCATCTACCATCCTGAAATTACTAATTAAACTCAACAAAAAATTGTAACAACCCTTCCTGGAGCTGGATAGGTAAACTTTCCGAACAAATAAAACCATGAAACCTTCGGTTCAGACAACTCTTGAAACCTCCGGTGGCACACCAAAACACACTCGACCGAATTCAAATTTTCTCAAACATGCACCGAATTCGGCTGGCTTCTCAATAATGCAATGCGCGAATGCCGGGCCCGCGTGTAATTAGTAATGCAAGGAAATCGCACGCCATGCCAAATGCCAGGACACACAGGACACAGCGAAGGGCAGGGGCTTGTGCGCCGGCATGAAAACCATCTCATCCGGTTCTGGATTCGGACGTCCCTCCCTGTGTTTCGAAAACGACCTTTGAATAATGCATCGCGGGTAAATCGAGTAAGAACAAATTCGAAATTAAATAAGTGGATATTTCATTCAATCTACTACTCTCCCCCTCCGTTCCGCGACGGGATCCTTCGGGCACCAGTGCTGGTAAACGGATTGGGCATTGGATCGGAAAAAAAAGAAATTCCATTCTCCGGCCAGCTTTCACCACCACCACCGAATCCGGTCACGTTTTCTTTCTTTTTCTTGAGCGCACAATGTACTGGGAAAAAACGAATCGACACCAAGGCAAAATAAATGATTTTCTTCACCAGTCACGGAACTTTTGATAAATCATTGTAATTTAAATAGAATAAGTACAAATGCGTCAGGTGGGAAAAGCAGCACGGTTTTTTTTGTCATTTGAGCCGAAGCCGATTTTCTTTTCGATCGATTCTTCCAATGCAAATTTGCAAGGTGCACAACCGTAATTTATTCAACGTTTAAAAATTTAAACCAGAACTTGGGTTCGAAAATTCGATAGGCCTCCGTTGCAGGTTCGGAAAACCGAGAATAGTAACTGTAAACTTGGGCTACCCTGAAATGTGTAAATCCACATCCCGAGAAAACCTTTTTTTTACTAAAGTCTGCGAATGCATTTAATTATATTTTACCGGATAAAATATAGCAACCTCCCCTACCTCAGTTTTAAAGCGAAAATAAATTTCATTTACTTCCAGTCTTTTAAATCTTTTCAAACTTTTTGGTTCTGTCTATTTCGCACAAAACAGTATTCTTTATTCAATACCTGAAATGCTGGAAGATATGGGCAAAAATGAAATGTCAACAATTTTATGTCTGTATTACTATTATCGCAAAGATTGGGGAAAAGTCTAACAATTGTCAAAATCATACACATTACGATAGTTCTAAGCACCCTTCAAATATCTGAATATTGAGAATTTTTAATACAACTGAAATTCTCAGAAACCCATATAACTCCAATATCAATGAAATTACCTAAATCTAAATTAAAATATAAAAACTATTTAATATAAATTTAAGAAATCATAACTTTACACAACAAATGTAGGAACAAATCGTAAAAATTTCAAGACCTCCAATTTTTTTCAAGCAAGGAAAAAGAAAAATCTAACGAAATCTTAAAAATCATATACAATAAAACTCAAAATAACTTAAACATTTTCAAAAACTCTTCTGAATCTTCAAAACTATCAAATTCTTTTGAATTTTCTAAACCTTCTAAATCTTCAAAATACTACAAAAAACTTATAAATCCCTCAAAATCTTTTTTTTTAATCTTCATCTAAATCTAAATTTTCAATTTAAAATCTTATAACACTAGTAATCTTAAGAAACTTGAAAATCTTCGCAATCCTCAAAACTTAAAACCTCAAGCATCATCTAGAAAACTTATAAATCCTCAAAAATTTGAATTTTTTTTTGATAATCCTAATCTAAACTATCTTGAGTATATAAAATCTGCAAAATTAATAATCCCAACACCCCTAAAAATCTTCGAAATCCTCAAAACTTAAAAATCTCAAGCATCCTAAAAACAATAGACATTTAAAAAATTTCAATTGTAGAAATCTTGAAAATACAAATAATATGAAAAATCAAAAAATTCTAGAACATTTCTCAAATCTTAATCTTTAAACTCTCATAAATTTTAAAAATCTTGAAAATCTTAAAAATCCAAACGATCCTTAAAATTAATTAAATCTAAAATTTCAATAATCTTATTACCTTGAAAATTATAAAAATCTTAAAAACCCTTCAAAATCTTAGAAATCCTAAAAATACTCGGAATCTGAAAAACCTTTCAAATCTGGAAAATTCTGTAAATCTCAAAAATCGAACATCTTAACATCCCTGAAAATCTTTTAAATGTCGAAAATCTTAAAACCATTAAAAACTTCTTGAAAATCCTAAAAATCTTTGAAAATCTTGAAAATCACTAAAAACTGTAATTCCAATTACCTAAAACAATATTATTTTTTACTTTTCGTCTTTGACTCATCAGTGCAGAGCAGTTCAAATTGAACTGCTTAGTGCTAAACTCGGCAGTTCATTTGAACCGCTAAACAGACGTAAAGTTTCTGCTACTTACAAAACATTTTTTGTCTTGCAACGGAGTGCAATGTCTTTTCTGACGTGCCGAACGAAAACGTGTTTTCGACTATTTCTGGCCGATGCAGGTTTGGTCATTTAGTGGTTAGCCAAATTTTGTGCTAGGGCATTGAAAATCTCCAAAATCTATATCTTAAAAATTTCAAAAATCACAAATACATTAAAAATCTCAAAAAAAAAAAAATCTTGAAAATTTACAAAAAAATTTTAAGATCATCCAAATCCTTATTTCAGAAATCTCATAAATCTTGAAAATCTTAAGAATTTAAAAATCTCAAAAAAAAGAAACAAAAATCTTCACAATGTTCATAATTTAATTTTGAAAATTTTTGAGGTTTTTAAATGTTGTTTAAAACCTCAAAAAACTCTTAAAATAATATTCTTCAGCATCTTGAAAATTTTGCAAACATTAGGAATGTTAAAAATCTCAAAAATCATTTATTTCTTGAAAATTCCTAAAATCTTACATCTTTCAATTTTATTTTTATGTACCTCTTTGTTCAGCTCCAGTTTTTAAAATCTTGCATATCATAAAATATATAACTCAAATAACCTGGAAATCACACAAAACTTAAGAATCTCCCAAATCTTCAAAATCTTGAACAGTTTTCTCCTTAATCTTTAATATCTTAAAAATTTTAAATATCTTGAAAACTTTTTACACTATAAAAATTCTGAAAATCTTCAAAACCATAGAAATCCTAAAAATACAAAAATAAATGAAAATCTTAAACACCTTAAAAATCATCGAAATCTTAAACATTTTTAAGATCTTAAGCCTAAAAAATCTTATAAAGCTTATTTATCTTGAAGATGCTAGAAATTTTAAAAATCTCAAAAAAAATTTACATCTTGAAAAACCTTAAAAAATTCAAAATCTATAAACTCCAAGTCTTAGACATGTCTGAAATCTTAGAAATCATCAGAATCTTAAACATTTTAAAAACCTCGGTCTCGAATCTTAAAAATATTCAAATTTAAATCTTAAAATTATAATCTCGAAAATCTTAATAATCTTTAAAATCTAGAAATTTTCAACAATCTAAAAAAATTTAAAAATGTTTGAAAAGTCTTTCCAGTCTTAACAATCTTTGAAATGTAAAATCTTCAACATCTTCAAAACCTTAAAAATTGTATAAATCTTGGAAATCCTGAAATCTTAAAAATCTCAAATATCTTAAAATTCTATGACTTAAAATCATAAAAATATTTAAAATATTGAAATTCCTAAAAATTTTAGGAATTTTTCAGAATATCAAAAACATTTTAAAATATAAGAAATCCTAACCCTCTTGAAGATTTAATAGATTTTTGAGTCTCGTAAAATTTCAAAATAAATTAGAAATCTTACAAATCTAAAAAAAATAAATCTTCAAAATGCTTAAGATTTTCTATATTTTTAGAATATTCAAAACCTTATAAATCTAATAAATCTTAAATATACAAAAATCTGAAAAATCTCAAACATCTTAAAAATTTCAAAAATCCTGAAAATCCCAAAAATATTACGAATTTTAAAATTCCAAAGTATCCTGTAAATACTAGAAAACTAAAAAATAATTTTGAAAACCATGAAAATCTTAGAAATCTTAAATTTATTAAAAACAAAACATTATAAAAATCCTAAACATCTTAAAAATCATCAAAACCTTTATCATCTTAAAAATCTTAGAAATTTGAAAAATTTCGAAAATCTATCTTTAAAATCTTAAAATCTGGAAAATCTTAAGAATTCTAAAAACCTTAAAAATCTTTAGAATCTTGAAAACCTTAATAATCCTAAAGACTTTAAAAATATCGAGAATCTTTCCTTAAAAATCTTAAACTCTATAAAATTAAAAAATTTTGAAAATTTTCCAAAGCTTAAGTCTTAAAAATCCTGAAAATCTCAAAAATATTATAATGTTTAAAATTTTTAAATTTCCTGACGATCTCAAAAATCTTGAAAATACTAAAAATCTCGGAAATCGTTTTAATATTAGGAATTCTAAAAATCTTAAATATCTATCATAAAAGTCACGAAAATCTTGAAAATCGTCAAAATATTGAAAATCGTTATATTGGAAATCGCAAAAATCTTGAAAAGCTTGACAATCTTGATAATCCTGAAAATTCTGAAGATCTTGAAAATACTGCTAGGGGTATTGTTGGTTTGTGCAAAAAGCTTTTTTCTATTTCTTCGCATTCCGTCTTCGGTTCATTAGTGTTTAAAGCAGTTCAAACCGAACTGTCATCTTGCCCCCAGCAGTTCAATTTAAACCGCTAAGCAGACGGCAAGTTTGCAATGCACAGAATTTAAAAATCTAAAGTGTTCACAATATTCATATTCTGATTTTGAAGATTTTTGAGATCTCAAAAATACTCAAAATCCTCAAAAACCCTCAAAATAATATTCTTAAGCATCCTAAAAATCTTAAAAATACTACAAATGTTAAAAATCTCAAAAATCTTTTAAATCTTGAAAATTCAGAAAATCTTAGGAACCGTAAACATCTTTAAAATCATAAAAATCACTTATTTATATCTCTGTTTAGCGGCGGCTTTGAAAATCTTGAAAATCATAAAACTTAAGAATCCCAATAATTTACGAAATCTTCATAACCTTGAACAGTCTTCTAAATTTCCAAAATCTTTAATATCTTAAAAATCATGAAAACTTTAAGTAGCTCAAAAAAAAAAACACCATGAAAATCCTGTAAATCGCGAGAATCCTCAAAACCTTAGAAATATTAATAATACAAAAAATTGAAAATCTTAAACACCTCACATATCATCGAAATCACAAACATTTTTTAAGATATTAATCCTAGAAATCTTAAAAAGCTTTTAATTTTCAAAATCTTAGAAAAAATTCCATCTTGAAAAACCTAAAGAATTAAAAAATCTTCAATGTCTTATAAATGCCTGAAATCTTAAAAATCATCAGAATCTCAAACATTTTAAAACTCTCGGTCTCAAATCTTAAAAATATTCAGAGTCTTAAATTTAAAATCTCGAAAATCTTTCATTTCATTTTATAAGGTTTATTTAGACCCGGTTTTAACCTAATTATGGTCTTTCGCCGGGGACCGAAAATCTTAATAATCTTCAAAATCTTGGAATTCGCAACAATCTGAAAAAATTAAAAAAAAGTATATAAAAAGTCTTACCAGTCTTAACAATCTTTGAAATCTAACATCTTCATAACCTTAAAAATCTTAGAAATCTTGAAAATCTTGAAAATCCAACAAAATTCTAAAAATCTTAAAATTTTTAAGAATGTTTCAGAATCTTAAAAACAATTTAAAATATTAGAAATTTTAAGCATCTAAAAAAACAAAAAATCATAAAAGTCTTTAAAATCTTGAAATTTTTAAAAATTTCAAGAATTTTTCAGAATCTCAAAGACATTTTAAAATATTAGAAATTTCAAGCATCTTGAAGATTTAAAAGATTTTTAAATTTCTAAAATTTCTGGAAAACTAACAAATCTCAAAAATCTTAAGTCTTCAAAATGCTTAAGATTTTTTTCTTACAAATCTTAAAAATATTTGAAATCTTCAAAAATTTCTGGATCTTGGAAATCATAAAAAATATAACACAACCTTAAATCCTCGCAAATCTTTAAAATCTCCTTCATAAACATGAACAGTTTTCTAAATCTACTAAATCACAAAAATCTTCAAAATCTTTAATATCTTAAAAATTTCAAAAATTCTCCGAATTTTTTACGTCATGTCAATCCTGAAAACCTTAGAAATCTAATAAATATTGAATATACCAAAAAATCTGAAAAACCCTAAACACCTTGAAAGTTATCAGCATCTTAAACATTTTTACAATGTTTATTTTAAACAGCTCATAAATCTTGAAAGTCTTGAACATCCCAAAAATTTTAAAAACCATAAAAATACCACAAATTTTACGAAACTTTAAAATCTTAAGTTTCTTGAAAATACTGGAAATCATAAAAATCTCAAAAATCTATTTATTCTTGAAAATCTAAAAAACCTTAAAATTCTGTTTTTAAAAAAATCATAAAAATCCTCAAAATCTCAAAAATCATTAAAATCTTTATCATCTTAAGAATCTTAGGGATTAGAAGAATTTCCAAAAATCTTAAAATCTTTAAAATCATTAAAATGTTTTCAATATTTCAAATCTTTTACATCTTTGAAATCTTTTAAATCTTTTAAATCTTTTAAATCTTTTAAATCTTTTAAATCTTTTAAATCTTTTAAATCTTTTAAATCTTTTAAATCTTTTAAATCTTTTAAATCTTTTAAATCTTTTAAATCTTTTAAATCTTTTAAATCTTTTAAATCTTTTAAATCTTTTAAATCTTTTAAATCTTTTAAATCTTTTAAATCTTTTAAATCTTTTAAATCTTTTAAATCTTTTAAATCTTTTAAATCTTTTAAATCTTTTAAATCTTTTATATCTTTTAAATCTTTTAAATCTTTTAAATCTTTTAAATCTTTTAAATCTTTTAAATCTTTTAAATCTTTTAAATCTTTTAAATCTTTTAAATCTTTTAAATCTTTTAAATCTTTTAAATCTTTTAAATCTTTTAAATCTTTTAAATCTTTTAAATCTTTTAAATCTTTTAAATCTTTTAAATCTTTTGAATCTTTTAAATCTTTTAAATCATTTAAATTTTTTAAATCTTTTAAATCTTTTAAATCTTTTAAATCTTTTAAATCTTTTAAATCTTTTAAATCTTTTAAATCTTTTAAATCTTTTAAATCTTTTAAATCTTTTAAATCTTTTAAATCTTTTGAATCTTTTAAATCTTTTAAATCTTTAAAATCTTTTAAATCTTTTAAATCTTTTAAATCTGTTAAATCTTTTAAATCTTTTAAATCTTTTAAATCTTTTAAATCTTTTAAATCTTTTAAATCTTTCAAATCTTTCAAATTTTTAAGTCTTTTAAATCTTTTAAATCTTTTAAATCTTTTAAATCTTTTAAATCTTTTAAATCTTTTAAATCTTTTAAATCTTTTAAATCTTTTAAATCTTTTAAATCTTTTAAATCTTTTAAATCTTTTAAATCTTTTAAATCTTTTAAATCTTTTAAATCTTTTAAATCTTTTAAATCTTTTAAATCTTTTAAATCTTTTAAATCTTTTAAATCTTTTAAATCTTTTAAATCTTTTAAATCTTTTAAATCTTTTAAATCTTTTAAATCTTTTAAATCTTTTAAATCTTTTAAATCTTTTAAATCTTTTAAATCTTTTAAATCTTTTAAATCTTTTAAATCTTTTAAATCTTTTAAATCTTTTAAATCTTTTAAATCTTTTAAATCTTTTAAATCTTTTAAATCTTTTAAATCTTTTAAATCTTTTAAATCTTTTAAATCTTTTAAATCTTTTAAATTTTTTAAATCTTTTAAATCTTTTAAATCTTTTAAATCTTTTAAATCTTTTAAATCTTTTAAATCTTTTAAATCTTTTAAATCTTTTAAATCTTTTAAATCTTTTAAATCTTTTAAATCTTTTAAATCTTTTAAATCTTTTAAATCTTTTAAATCTTTTAAATCTTTTAAATCTTTTAAATCTTTTAAATCTTTTAAATCTTTTAAATCTTTTAAATCTTTTAAATCTTTTAAATCTTTTAAATCTTTTAAATCTTTTAAATCTTTTAAATCTTTTAAATCTTTTAAATCTTTTAAATCTTTTAAATCTTTTAAATCTTTTAAATCTTTTAAATCTTTTAAATCTTTTAAATCTTTTAAATCTTTTAAATCTTTTAAATTTTTTAAATCTTTTAAATCTTTCGAATCTTTCACATCTTTCAAATCTTTTGAATCTTTTAAACTTTTTAAATCTTTCAAATCTTTCAATTCTTTCAAATCTTTCAAATCTTTTAAATCTTTAAGCAGTTCAATTCAAACTGTTATACACTGGTGAGTCAAAGACGAAACGTAAGCATATTAAAAATATTGATAACTTTAAATTTCTTATGAATTTTGAAAACCTTAAAAATCTTAACTTCAAAAACTAAATATAAAATCTTAAGAATCATTAAAATCTTAAATTTTTTTATTTTATAAGTCCTAACGAACTCAAAAATCTTAAAAATCTGCAAAATCTTGAAAATACTAAGAACTCGAAAATCTTTAGAATATTAAAAAATCTGAAAATCTTAAATATCTGTCATAATAATCTTGAAAACCTCAGTCTTTAAAATCTCAAAAATCGTTTGAATTTAAGAATTCTGTTAAAATCATGACAAAGTCCGAGTTGATTATTTTGTTTCCGACAATCGTAAGCTACATAAATTTGTTTATCTATCAACTTAACAATTTCAAAACTACAGTTCCTAGTCCCTGTTAAATTTCGAACACTTTGCATTCAGTGTAGATTATGAATTATTTCACGGATTAAGTATTCTTACTACTTTCAGTACAATGACATTGAATTAAATGGAGATGCGCAAACGTATTTTGCATAAATCGCTGAAAAACCTAAATTTATTGGCAAAAGATATTGCAAAAAAAACTAGCACAACCGAAAAGTATCGTGTTTGCAAATTATTTGACCAGCAGCGGTTGACTATGGATCGGAAGGTTGGAGGTGAAACAAACCGAAAAGTATTCTCCCGACAAATAGAAAAGTAGGGGGTAGCCATTATTGAGAAAAAATCTAATCTTCCCGTTCGAAATGTGGCCCTCAAAGTTTGAATGCCTAAATAATGATAGACAAGAAAAAATTTCACTTTAGCATGTAGTGCTAAGGAGCTTTACACCAATTTTTCGTACCATAATGACTTCATATCCCAATGAGAAGGAACGCCGTTGCCAAGCATTACCGGACAAAGAAGGCGACCAAACATCCGAAGAAGTATTTGATTCGGCAGGCCGTATGTAGTTGTGGTTGGAAAACTAATAGTTTCGTTTCACCCCGGGACTATCACTTAGGATGTGTACGAAAAACCATTTATCAGAAGCCACGACTGCTCAGCTCTACTTTGGCCCGGGTTGGCTACTTGCCACTATGGGAAATCTGTCCTGGAATGGTATAAGGTGAAAGAGGTCAAACACGTGCCAAAAGACGACAGCCATAAAACTGTTCGGAACTCAAGTTAAGCGGCGAAAAGAACGATTGGTACCGTTGATTTCAAGAGATAATGGAGAATCGTCACCGCAAGTGAATTTTAGAATACCGTACGGAACCTAATGGCGGATATACCACCGTAAAACAAGCAGTACTTGCAGTGCACACAAAGGAAGTAAATGAAAGACGATGTTTGATAAATAATTTACCTTCTTCAAACAAATCTCATATCAATTGGAACTTAACACGCACCACAACATAATTGCTGGAGCGTACTAAATTTACGTCAAACAAGTATTCTAAGTTGAATCACGAGTCGCCTGAAAAATAATCAGGATCACATTTCAACTCTGGAATGCAATCAATTGCCATGAACCCACACACCTGTCGGTTACGAGTCAAATCCATCACGTTCTGCTTCTGTCTTCGTTAACATTCTTCTAAGTCAATTAAATTCAGTTTTGTCCTTGTAGTCAACCCATAACAAAAAACTAACAAGCTGTTTTGTAGGACACTGACAAAGGTTTCGATCGAAAGTGGAATCTTTATCCAGTCTAGGTGGAAATGATTGGCATTTTCACGGTAGTAGTAACAATTTACAACCAATCAACGCAGCTGCGATACATGAAAACATCAACAATCGCTCGATGGTGACAGATTTTCGGATTCGAAAATTCGAAGGACCACTTCAGTTGCATTTGTTAGTTCACATGTCGTGTCCAATACAATCAAGTGTTCAGGTGCGTGATCCAGTAAAAGTAAGTGTTGGGAAAATATGAGCAATTCAAACAGTTGATTCTTGTTTTTGTAATAACATTCATTCGATGATTTCCCATGCATGAAATTTTCATTAACTTCGTTTGCGGAAATACGAAAGCGTTGTTCCAGCCATCCGGTTGCCACCTGTTTGCTGGCAATGCATCTATCCTACTGACGAATTCCTCCATCCGGGCTGTGCATTGTTTTCGATGTTCACAGTTTTTTTTTGCTCGCTTGCTTGGCAACGCCGGCGCCCATAAATCATTGGAACGCAATCCAGCAAATGCACTGTAAATCAAATTGAGTCGATCTATCTGCTTTATTCGTTCGAATCCTCCGCCGCAAAAAGGGAAACACCTTGCCTGCCCGGTTTCTGCAGATTCACAGAGCAGCAGTAGGGGATTCCAGTTCTACCGAGCCCGGAAAAATCATTCCGTTTCACTGGGTCACTGTGATGCATCGAACGTTGGTACCCCATAAACAACATTCTACAGTTACATTTACTCAAAAATAACTTTCTCGGTCGAAACAGCAGATAGAAAAAGGGGACGGAGGAAAGCGAACGCGAAAAAAAGGAGGCATCCACCATAATCATGGCTTATGAATGCAAAAATACAGCAGCAAATGCTCTTCCAACTCCAACCGCGTCCGTCCGACCAGTGGAAAACAGAATAAGAAGGAGTAAATGCATTTCGCCACAACGCCGTGCATAAGAAATCATGCGTTTCGAAATTGAATTGTGCCCGGGCTTGGGCTGCCGTTTTCCCGGAAGCTTTTCTCAAATCTCCTCTTTATCCAGAAGGAAAACGTGCCACGACGTGGACTTGTGCCGCGGGTTTTCTCTGGTTCCAGTTTCGACAAGCAAGACAACAAGCAGTCCCGATGCTTCCGACTCACACCGAAAGTCACCGCGTTAGTTATGATGACATTTTTGCTTTTATTCTTTGCTTCTGTTCTTCACTACAAATTGCTTGTCCGATATAAATTATTTGTTATTTGAGGCTAGTCACGGTTTCAGTATGAGGACCGCTATTTTTCATTTTGGTATTACATCGGTAATCATGTGTTCGTTGCAAATGGAACGAATTTTGTGTGAACATTTTTTCTTAGCGGGGCAATGGGAATGCTGGGAAAAGCAGAAAAAAATCTTTCTGCAGATTGTGAATCTTTGTCATCGTGATGAAATGAATCTTATTCTCAGATGTTATAATGTGTTTCTAAAATCAATAAGTTGGCTTGTGAAGTAATTTGAAAAGTAAGGAATGTATCGAAAATGAGCTATCCACAATTTGTTTGTTCAAATTATAATAAAAAACGATATTTTATTCAAACTAAAAATTGATCCTTTATTGTACGAGGTTAAACTTGAGCATAATGAAGCACCGGAAGAAATTTAAGTTAATGCTTCACGAACGCTCTTCATCAAGTTCCGGACAAGTGTTGCATCGCAGGTTTTGGACGCTTCAGACCATTTTTTTTAACTCCTGCATGTTCCCAGCTGCCTCACCAGTGTTCTTGAAGACCCTCTTCACGAATGCCCAGTAACGTTTGATGGATCGAAGCTGATGGCAATTTGGTGGATTGATATTTTTCTCGACGAAATTTATACCCTTTTACGCAAGCCAATTGAGAGTGGATTTGGCATAGTGAGCCGACGCTAAATCCGGCCAAAACAGTGGAGGTGTACTATGCTTCTTATATCAAGGCAGCAATCCCTTCTGGAGACACTCAGATCGATAGATTTCTGCATTTATAGTTTCGGTACGGTAAAAAATGGTTGACTTTAAACCACAGGAACATATTGCTTGCCATACCAGTACCTTTCGACCGAATTTCTCCACTTGAATCGACCTGTCCGCATCGCTCCCATCCTCCCCAACGACGACAGTGAAATATGGTGGACCTGGAAGGGTTTTTGAGTCCTCCTTCACATACGTCTCATCGTCAATCAAAACGCATGCATCCGGACACTACGAAAGACGCGAATATAATATCCGGGTCCTTGTTGCTGCTCGCTTGTTCTGCTTCTACACTTTGTTTCGAGATTTTCTGCTTCTTGTAGGTCTTCAGGTGATTTCGCCTCTTGATACGATGGATCATTCCGCAAACCGTTCACGAACGGTTCAAATGATTGATCAATAGTTCTTTGTTAAAGGACGGTATTACCCTAATAAAAGTGCGACATTACGAAACTTCATTCGAATGACATTTTTCTTTGTTTTGATTGAACTTTCTAGTTCTGAACGGTTCTTTCAAAATGAATAGTTTTGCCCATCACTAATTCCGACACTCTTTCCTGCTTTTTTGGCCAAATCACGTATTGACATTGATTTGTTCTTCATGTTTAGAGATAGGGTAACAGAGGTATTTTGGCCACTTCATATATTTTGGCCCACCTATCAAACTTTATGGATTTAATCGATGTTAAGTAACCCATGTTGCATAAATTTGAAGCTAATTACATTAAATTTCGTATTGCGGGAGGGGTTTTCAAAGATATTGCAACATTTGGTGGATATTTTTACAAAGTGGGCCAAAATAAAATCAATCCTAAGGTGGACCAAAATACCTCTGTTACCCTACCACTTTCTGGTCCAGTTTCGGGTTGGAAGAACCGGGTTTTCTGCCTGTTCCTGGTTGCTCATCCAAAGAATAGTATTCCCCAAACTTATTATTGATGGTTTTAACACTGCCATGATGAATTCCAAACCGCTTCGCCAATTTTCGCATAGTAATTCCCCTCTCACTTAGCCATGTGTCCAGAACCCTAATTTTCACTTCCTTTTCAATATGCAACATTTTGAAAACGCAGAATTTCAGCCGCACAAACAAGTAAACAAACGAAAACTGACAGCCAAACGCACAGCATGCTGTGATCTGAGAATAAAAAAAAACAATCACAAATACATGCGTACAACACAAATGTATGTGGATAACTTATTTTCGATACACTCCTTAATAGCCATTAAAAAACTTCACTGGTCATAATTGAGCTACAGACGTGTTGCCAAAAAGTTTCCGGTCTGACAGACAGCTGTCGTTACTAACTAATAATCCCTTTAGCGTTCAATTGAGACATCGTTGAGAAGTAATTAGTTAAAGTTTCATGATATTAGTTTCATTATTGTTTTAGTCATTGTTCTTTTAGTGACGCTACTTTTGGAATTAGACACAATTCAGAAAAAAGAATCTCGTTTGTTGGAAAAAACTATTTTACTAATGTAAAAAAAATACTGTGCAAGCAAATAAAGTGGAACATTTTTCGGGTAAAATCAAGCATCATTTACAAAATTCAAACGCTACACAGTGATGCCAAGATGGTAAAAACCCAAAAAAAATGAAATAAGTGAAAAACTACAATTTAAACTATGAAATTTTTTGGATTAGAAAAAAGCTTTCCATATCAAATCGAAGATAGTGAAATGTAAACTTTCTTTTCATCATTCCATACGAAATATATCGATGCAATGATTGATGTTTTGCGACTAGACTTCTAAATAGGCAAGGAAAGGGCTGTTACTGTACATGGCATTTTTGCCTTTTTCATATAGAAAGGCTATGCAATCACTGCGAAAATCGACTTTTCAACCGTGGCCCGGAGGGGCGAATGTCATATACCTTTCGACTCAGCTCGACGAACTGAGCAAATGTCTGTGTGTATGTATCCGCGCGCGTGTGTGTGTATGTGTGTATGTAACAAAAATATGCACTCACTTTTTTCAGAGATGGCTGAACCGATTTGCACAAACAACGATTCAAATAAAAGGTATTATGGTCCCATAGCCTGCTGTTGAATTTCATTTGAATGTGACTTCCATAAAACTGTCCGATAAATTCTTGTTAAATGCTTGTTAGTTTGTGGGCATGAAAACTTAATTCGGCACTACTGGTCCCCTCTTTTCCTGTTCCGAGAGCACCGAAAGTGGAAAAGAAAAACTCCTAAAACTAAATTCACTTCGATTTCTCTGCGATGCTTGAACCGATTTTCACAAATCTTGATTTGAATTAAAGTTCATACTGTCTTTAAACCTACTGTGATCATCCGTGATTCATCCGGATCCGACTTCCGGTTCCGCAGTTGCAGGGCGATGAGTGTCAAAGTTTTCAAATCGCCATATAGAGTGACAATATGTACAACACCGAAAGAAGAAGAAAAAACTAAACGAACAAGGCGTGCTTTGTTCTATTTCGTACACGTTTTGTAGTGATGTCAATAATAATAATAATAATAATAATTGTTATAATTATAATAATAATTCTACTACATGTTTTATGCTGCTGATTCATGCTGTTTAGCTTGACTTACATATGCAGAAGTAACAGAAACGCAGGTTCGTTTCGTTTGTTAGATTTCGTTTGATTGGTTTAATCGAAATAGAGCATGAGATAGTAAGTATCGGTTTAACTACGTTCAAAACTGTTCCATTTTGTAGGTCATATTTGTTGGTAGTAAACGAACCAACTTCGCCTATTCCGTTTATCTGAATCCGGTTTCGAAAGAATTAGAAATGGTGATCAAAAACTGCAAAAAGGATCTCACTTACTTTTCTTGGAGATGGCCATTTCGATTTTCACAAACTTATAGGTTCAAAAGAAAAGTCTTACGGAATTCCTTAATTTGTTGTGGATACTACTTTCGGTTCCGGAACTACAGGGTAAATAGGGTTTTATAGAGTTTGTGAGATTAGATCCGAACAAATTATCCTATTTCTATTCAATAAACAGTTGTTTTTGCGAATTTAACGATTATATTTATGATGTAATGAGTAATATGAGAAAGGGATCATTACACCACTATGTGGGTTTTTTCTCTACTTTTCAAGAATCACTATACGATCCTGTGCATTTCTGTGCCTTAAAAATTATTTTCAATTGTTTGCGGGATTGACAATAAAAGTCACAGAAACAATAGCTATCCATTTGTGTAATGGTAATATTTTACCTTCTTTTATTTTTATTTAATTATTTTAATAATTGCGAAATAGTAGCGCGTATGCACGGAATGCATAAAAACGCAGGTTCGAGACCTGTTGCTGAGCGTTTCCTTCATTTGGTTTCTCCAATATATGTTTCCACTCAGTCATTGCAAAAATTGAACTTAACAATGGCTACTTTACGTCAAACCAACGAAAATTAATAAATCGTAAACACAATTGCGGTTTGATTTTCCGTAACAATCTGCTTCTGGTAGGAGGGTCTGTCGCAGACGATATCCAGTAGAGAAGGTGACAAGCAATTATAAATACACTCTCCTACTCAGTGCTTGAGCGGAAAATAGGTATAGAGCGAGAAGAATAGTGTTTGATGAACAGAGAAGATGTTTGGATGTATGGTACCGATCGGAAGACGGCCAGGATGTAGACCATGTTCGATGTACGTTCTGTCATGCCTAACCGTGTTTTAGAGCTGTGTCTATCACAAGGTTCAAGGTGGTGAAGTGGTAGCGCGTATGCACGGAATGCATAAGAACGCAGCCCTGTCGAGGCCTGTCTCTGAGCGTTTCTTTTTCCAAGAAATCATCTTTCCTGTTAAGTATTTCATTCATTTGGCTTCTCCAATATATGTTTCCACTCAGTCATTGCAAAAACTGAAATTAAACTTCTTCTCAGTCAAATTCCGTTCAAAAAAGCATTCCATAAATAAAGATTTATCTAGCATTTTCTGAACCAGTTCAAAAGACTTAAAAATTCCTAATTGCCGAATAAATGGTAATCTGAAACTAAAAATGAAAAAAATGTTACACACACACACATATACTGACATTTTGTATACTCGACGAACTGAGTCGAATGGTATATGACACTCGACCCTTCAGGCCTCGGTTCAAAAGTCGGTTTTCACAGTGATTGCATAACATTTCTTTATGAGAAAGGCAAAAAGAGGTTCTGGGGTGTAATTACTTGGATTTATCATATTTTAGACACTCTTTTTGGCCAAATGTCACAGATATTCAATAAATCGATGAAAGGATGAGAATTGAAATTCTACTGATTTTCCCTGCAGAAGTTAATTTTATGTTTTAAAGGAACGAGCGATTGGTGGCATTGATAGTCTCTTTTTTGCAATGAGAGACGGAAATGATTCGTTTTATAAAATTCACTCCACACTTCCACATGGTTACTTTTGAAAAGGCATCCTACAGAAAAGTGATGCGTTTACAATAATGCAATTAAGCAAGAATACGCTTGGTGCATTCAGTACAATCGGAGATAGAAATAAACTCCTGTAATTATCCAATAGGGCTCTATATTATATTATATCTCTCGGCAGTACATTGGTATTTGTTTTCGTTCCAAAATGCTCAAACATCACAACCGCATAAAAACCCATTGTCCTCCATGTTGTGTACCGTGGTCCAGTGATGGAGGTTTACGAAAAATCGGTCACAACTTTGCCCGGACTAAAACTAAGTAGCACAATGACAAACAGTCGAACCTCAGAAAATTCAACCAACTCATCTATTTCATTCGTTTATTTTTTTTTCTTCTTCTTTCTATTCTCTCCCCTATCTGTTTTGCTGGCGGAATGCCGCAAAAATTGCGAGGAAGCACATAAAATCAAATAAGAAGGCAAAGTTTCCGGAGAAAACGAAACTTTCCGACACTGGTCGGCGAGTTTAACCGCGTGAACTCCTGCCCCCCGGGCCATGGTCTTCCAGTTGAAACTTTTGACAATACCCGCATCCTTTTGGGTTTAACCGCGCGCATCCAACAGCAATCTGCGGTGTTTGGTTTTTTTTTGCAATAGGATTTGGATCACATGCATGCAAGGAACGGGGAAGGAAAGGATGGAAGCAACCAAACGACCGAAATGGATGACCCTTGGATGGGTGGAAGCAACGCAAGTACATCTGCATCAAACAGCGGTGGAAAAACGACCAGAACAAAGCTTACCGATGCGTTGATCCGAGAAAATGTTTTATTTTCCTGTTGTGTTTCGTCTCAATTCCGAGAACAGCCCTTGGCAAAAGTGGGAGACAGGTCGAGATTCGGTTTTTTTTTGTTTGTTTTCGGTTCACTAGAACACTGTTCTCAAGACTCTAGTTCATCAAGAAGCTCCTGTCAATGTTTTCATCATCGATTACCTTTGAACGGACGCTGTACTCTGTTATACATTCCAGTCCGTCTGCCTTGCTGTGTTTACATTCAGGAATCTTGTTTTACTATCATCGAACTTAGATCAGAGCTTCCAATTTCGTCGGCAGCGAATTGAAAGCAAACACAAATAAGACACAACAGATCAAAGCATCGATCAATGCTGGTTGTTCACAAACAAACAAACAAACAATAGCTCCTCGCACTAAATAGTTCGGCGTCAACAGCATTCATCCATCCCGGCTGCCTTCATTCGTAGTCGCGGCAATTATCATCGATATAACCCAACAACAACAACAACAAACAACAAGGTTGTCCTGAGGAATTGCATATTTCAGCAGAATAATCAGAGTCCTATGGTATCGCAAACTTCGTCTCACACTCTCCGGCCTGGAGAATCCTGGATCCGCCTGGATGGTTGAAGTGAATTATTTAAACGGGCGAATGAGAAACCAACATCACTAACTTCCTGTTTGTGGTGATTCATCCAAAGCCGGTGTTGTTCCATTCTCCGGACGTTATGCAAATGTAACCGAACTGCGAAACATGTTCCGTTGATTTACGATTGCGTGTTGAATATGCTTACGTAATCGAAGAGGCTATTGTCTCCAAACAGGACTGTCCATCACCGGATCAGACCGGAGGAATTTGCAGAAATGCCTCCGGGAGTCGATTTGGGCTGGTATTGATTGTTTAGATTTTTGTGGAGGTAAAATCAGATCCCATCCGCATTCAAGTATTTTTTAGATTCTCAATTTATTCGAAGAAATGATACCGAATATAAAATAATGAGCGATTCTATTGATAAAGTTATTGACAGAGCGCCGAACTCTTCGTTGATACGAAAGAAGTTAAACAAAAAATTCTCATCCAATTCTGCATCCAGCAACATATTTGAAAGGAGCGTGTTTTTCATATTGTCGTTTAATCGACGCAAGAACTCCTGAGTAAAATGAAAATATTGCGGTTTTTTTCTGCATATCAACAAACTCATCAATAACACGCGTCATAAATCTCCAACGTGCGTAAGGAGTGTATCGAAAATAAGCTATCCACATACATTTATGTTGTACGCATGTATTTGTGATGGTTTTTTTGTGCTCAGATCACAGCAGTGGCTGTCAGTTTTCGTTTGTTTACTTCTTTGTGCGGTTGAAATTCTGAATTTTCAAAATGTCGCGTATTGAAAAGGAAGTGAAAATTAAGGTTCTGGACACATGACTCAGTGAGAAGGGTATTACCAAATACAAATTATAATACGGAGTACTCCGACCAATTTTCGAGGACACATTTTGCGCTATGTGGTACACTGTAAGGGTACATTGTCAGAGTGACAATGTACTTTATCAAATATTTCATACAACTGGCAACGCTGAAGGGTACAATTCAACTCACCATAATTACTGTTTATTATTCTGATCCCTGAGGTCAAATCAGAAAAATTTTACTGTTAAGACTTTACAATACAAGTAAGTTGAAAAAAAAAAATATATATATATATATATATATATATATATATATATATATATAAATGAATGTAAGTTTGTATGTTTGTAACACCATAACTTCGGAACTACTGAACGAATTGCCACCAAACTTGGCACAGGTACTTCTTGCATTTCAGAGATGGTTTAGGGAGTATTATTATAGGGGAGGGAGCGTAGTAAGTGTCATAAACAAGGGGAGCTCAAGGAAAAATTCATATAACTTGACAAAAATCGATACGTTCTAAAGACCATAGAAACATTTTGCATACCTTAGATATGACTATACGGGGGTTGGATGTGGCAAGTGCCTTTAAAAAGAGGGGTGTAATGTTTATAACGGCATACGTTCGAATCTACTGAACGGATTGCTACCAAACTTGGCACAGATACTTCGTGCTCTTCTGAAAAGGTCATAAGGATATATTGAAAGGGAAGGGAGCGTAGTAAGTGTTCATAACAGAGGGATCATTAATAAATTTGTCCAATTTGACGATAATCGATACTTTTTTCAAGACGGTAGAAACATTTTGCAAATATTAGATATTATTTTTTGGGGTGTTGATGTAGCAAGTGCCTTGAAAAAGGGGGGTGTAATGCTTGTAATGGCATAACTCCGAAATTACTGAACGTATTACTATCAAACTTGGTACATGTACTTCTTACTCTTCAGAGATGGTCATAAGCGTATTTTTAGAGCAAGAAGGAGGGAGAAAGCGTAGCAAGTGTCATTAACAAGGAGGGGTCATGAAAAAATACATATAACTTGACGAAAATCGATTTATTTTGAAGATATTACAAACATTTTGCATATCGTAGATATGATTTAATAGGGGATGGATGTAGCAAGTGACATTAAAAAGGGGGTTATAATGTTTGTAATGGCATAACTTCGAAACTACTTAACGGATTCCTATCAAACCTGGCACATGTGCTTCTTGCTCTTCAGATATGGTTATAAGAATATTTCCATGGGGAAGGGAGTGTAGCGAGTGTCCATAACAAAGGTAGTCATATTTTTTTTCTAATTTGACGATAATCGGTACTTCTTGAAGACCGTAGACACTTTTTGCACAACTTAGATATGATTATGAGGATATTCTGTGCAGAGAGAGTGTAGTAAGTGCCTCTAAAAGAGTGTAATGTTTGTGACGGCATAACTCCGGAACTATTGCACGAATTGCTATAAAATTTGGCGTAAAATTTTACGTTCTCTTCAGAAATAGTCATAAAGGCATTTTTATAGGGGAGGATTCGTAGCAAGTATCATTAACAGGTTATGAAAAAATTCATAAAATTTGACAAGAATCGATAATTTTTGAAGATCATGCGAACATTTTCCACACATTAGAAATGATATATATATATATGGGGGTGGATGAAACAAGTACCTTTAAAAAAGGGGATGTAACGGCATAACTCCGAAACTACTAAACGGATGAATTTATGTAATTTGAAGAGAATCGACATTTAGACTAGAAGGAGGGGTTTTTGAAAATACATTTTCACCTTCCATTTTTTGTAAAACAAGAGTCAAGGTCGTAGTATGAAGCGGAGCGAAGAAATGTAGAAAAATTCTCTCACGGTTCATGTATTGAGAGAGATTTCTTGTAGCATCTTCTACCGGATTGAAAATGTTGTATACAATATAGATAGCAATATAGCCGCTCCTGTAAAATTTCGGCATTCACCAACACTGCTTTCATGTTGAAGCATTGCCAGAGGTTTTATTTTTCAACTTTTCTAAGCTGTCATGACGAAACAGTGAAACAGGCTAGGCTAAATAGATCATTCCGTGAATGTCCGAATGTATGGGTATTATTATTTGTTTTTTGTATTACTATGCGAAAATTGGCAAAGCGGCTTGGAATTCTTCATGCCAGTGTTAGAACTATCATTCATAAGTTTGGAGAACACTATTCTTTGGATGAGCTACCCGGAAGAGGCCGAAAACTCGGTTCTTTCAACCCGAAACTGTACCAGAAAGTGGTATCTCTAATCATGAAGAACAAATCAATGTCAATACGTCGATTCGAGTGGAAAAAGTCGGTCGAAAGATACTGGCATGGCAAGCAATATGTTCTTGTGGTTTGAAGTCAACCATTTTTTACGCTACCGGAACTATAAATGCAGAAATCTATCAATCTTAGTGTCTCCAGAAGTGATTGCTGCCTTTACAGAAGAAACATAGTACACCTCCACTGATTTGGCCGGATTTAACGTCGGCTCACTATGCCAAAACCACTCTCAATTAGCTTGCGGAAAAGAGTACAAATTGCCTTTAGCTTCGACCCATCGAACGTTACTGGGCAATCGTGAAGAGGGTCTTCAAGAAGACTGGTAAGGCAGCTAGGAACATGCAGGTGTTCAAAAAAATTTGGGCTCGAGTGTCCAAAAAATGCGATGCAACACTTGTCCGGAACTGGATGAAGAACGTTCGATCAAAAGTTCGAGAACTCGTGAAGGGAATAACTTAAATTTTATCCGGTTTCCATTATGCTCAAGTTTAACCTCGTACAATTAAGGATCAATTTTTAGTTTGAATGAAATATCGTGTTTTATCATAACTTGAAAGAAAAATTTATTTGTTCGAAAAGATAATTATTTCTAATAACGTACCTAATGTATTTAGTCGCAAAAACGAAAACGCAAGGAATTAGTAGCAATTTGTAGCACTATTTGTTATCATTGGATGATCTGCTCACTAAAGACTGTCTCAGAAAGTATGGACGCAACCAAAAACCGCTGCCATTTCGCAATGGTTCAGAATCTGTCAATTTTTATGGCTGCGTCCTGTTTTTTACACTCTTCTCTAACCACTTGTGCAGTTGTTTATTCGTTTTTATTAGTTTTTTTCGAAATGCGTGGACTTTCAGCAGAACAACATCGAAAATTGTGTACAAATGGTGCACAGAACGCGGACTGTCACTGAGAAAGATAGCAAAAATGGAAGGAATAAGTGAAAAAGCCGTGCGAAATGCAATCAGGAAGTTCGGTGAAGATAACACCTTTGAGGATAAACCGAGAACGGGTCCTGCTAACCCTCAGTTGGGTAAACGTATGCTGAAGTCGTTCGAGTAAAAGAAGGAGGTTTCAGTTCGGGATGCGGCCAAAAAAGTGGACACTTCGAAGTCAAATGTTATTCGTGCTAAAGAACGTTTGCATATTCGAACCTATAAGAAGCAGAAACAACCAAAACGTAGTCCGAAACAAGAAGCATCGATCAGGCCGAGGGTTCGAAAGCTGTACAATACGATTCTTGCTGGAAATTTGAACTGCATAATCATGGACGACGAAACCTACGTGAAACTCGATTACAAATCCTTGCCAGGACCACAATATTATACGGTGCGAGAAGGGCAAGTGTTAAACCAGTCAGAGACATCGATTGAAGTCGAAAAATTTGTTAAGAAAGCTATGGTCTGGCAAGCAATTTGTAGCTGCGGTAAGATTTCGAAACCCTTCATCGCCACTGCTTCAATGAACAGCGAAATACCTTATGATCAAAAAGAACCGGAATTTTCATTTTAAAATTCCCGCGCTTGTCCAATCGGTAAACTTTTATTCTCTTAACGTTGGCAACACTTTTATACACATTCTGTCAAATTCTGACGCATATCGTACGATTGGTTTTTGTTTGGCGTCTATATAAAGAAGTTGAAAAATTTTCGTGCGGCGATTTTTATAATGGATGAAAATTTAGAACAACGGCTCGCCTTCGAAGCGCCATTCGGTCGATTGTTGTGCGGTTTTGACGTCATATTCATAGATCCACACCTCATCACCAGTTATGATGCATTCGATGAATGTGGGGTCACTATCTGCGTTGGAAATCATCTCTTTGGCCACATCAACACGACGCTGTTTTTGAATGAAATTCAGCTTTTTTGGCACCAGCCGAGAAGCGACGCGTTTCAAACCCAAAACATCAGTTAAAATGTGTTCGGCTGATCCATAAGAGATGCCCAACAATACAGCAATCTCTCTAGTCGGTACAGAACGATTTTGCAACACGATTTGCTTCGCCGATTCAATGTTTTCTTCAGTAACAGATGATGTTGGGCGGCCGGGGATCTCATCATGATCCAAGCTTTGAAGCGTTTATACCACTCGTATGCCTGTGTTTTTCCTAAACACGATTCACCAAAGGCCTTTTCTAACATTTTCAACGTTTCGGAACACTTAAATCCATTTGCAACAAAAAATTTGATGCACGCACGTTCTAAATTTTCATCCATTATAAAAATCGCCACACGAAAATTTTTCAACTTCTTTGTATAGACGCCAAACAAAAACTAATCGTACGATATGCGTCAAAATTTGACAGAATGTGTGTAAAAGTGTTGCCAACGTTAAGAGAATAAAAGTTTACCGATTGGACAAGCGCGGGAATTTTAAAATGAAAATTCCGGTTCTTTTTTGATCATAAGGTATACATCAAGGAATGTTTACAAAAACGACTTCTACCCATGATTCGAAGCCACGAGGATCCTGTTGTCTTCTGGCGAGATCTTGCTTCTTGCCACTACTCGAAATCAACGGTAGAATGGTGTACTACCAAAAATGTCACTTTCGTCCCAAAAGATATGAATCCACCAAATTGCCCACAACTTCGACCAATTGAGGAATTTTGAGATTGGAAAAAAGTGTCACTTGTCGCCAAGAAGTCTGTACGGAATTTAATGAGGAACGTTCGCAAGAAGGTGCGCCAGCTAGTCTACAATGGCTAAGTAGCAAATGTTGAGAATAATATTCTGTTGTTGTAGTCTAATATTATCAGTATATCGAATAAAATTTGAATATCTAACACTTGTGAATTATTTACAGCGAAATCGAAGAACGTCCATACTTTTTAAGACAGTCTTTAGTAAAAAAAAGTTGAGTGTTACATTCAAATTATGAAGTAGTAAAACCGTTATTGGGACACAAAACACGCTACCCTTAGCAAGGTCTAAAGCGTTTCGTTTGACGAATCAAACTAACAGGTCAAAACTAAATCACAATCAATATGATTCCAGAGGAGTATTTTGGCAGCACGGCAAGTGAAACAATTCGCCGGTGAATAGAAAAATGTATCGCTCTTCAGTGGAAAACCGTGTGGGAATAATTACAACACGAGGCTATGATATTTAATTTGTTGATGAATAATGAAATAACACTCCCAGTGCAGAAAATAAGTTTTCCTTTCAACGCTCCAAATGTTTTCCTGGTGGCACACATTTATTTGGCACTCCTGCAGCGCTTCTCAAATTCACTAACTAACTCGTGGATTGGATCACAAATGTTCCAAAACATACTTAAATAACACGTTTTATCAGAGCAACCAGGAGAAAGAGTACCTCTCTCCAGTGTTGCCAATTCTTTTTTTCCTCTTTCGCTATTTTGAATTAGTTTTTCAAGAGAAAGTAATGAAAAACTGCTTTGGTGCAGTTCTGGAGTCAAAACAAAATTCTGAGAGTAAACTCAGCATCTAGAAGTTCTATATGGAAGATCTATAATAGAACATAAACTGGAACAAACGTATCCCCAGCAAGCCGTTCTAGTTTCATTTATTCGACCAGTTCTTCTGTCAAATTTAAAGCTGGTCTACGGTGCCGTTCTATTTTTTGTATATTTGAAACACGAGTAGAACACTGCCAGTTTTTCTTGTTAGAAAATCCAGATTTAAATTTTGTAACTGACACAAATTATGCATCTAGAACTAGAACACTCCTGAACATACCCTTAACTTCAAGTCGGATTTGAAACGCATAATTAAAGTTGTTAAATAACTCCTGCATTTTGCATACCAACGCGGCTATCGCTTTTCTCAAGCCAAAGGTAATTTTAAACAAAACTCGCATTCCATTTGCATTGTTTAGTACTTGTGAATTCGGTTTATGTCGGTTCAATATCGATAATAGGAATGGTTAGTAATGAAAAATTTACACAATGCGAGAAATGAGCCCAATTAAATGGTGCATCAATTTCGACACCAAACCTTGTTTTCGACCAAATATTCAACACCTTCCGTTTGACTCCTGTCGCACTCGGCCCCCTCCGTCAACCGGTTGGAGCAGCCAGCGCGGATACACCGATTCGACACGCACCACCCACACCCGAAGTTAACCAGGACCCGTTTTCATCGGACAGCAGGAAAAGTTCACCATTTCACCGATATGGTTTTAATAAACGGGCACGCTTGTTTCCTTCCCCACTCGCGGGCACTTAGTTTGGAATTCCTCCCCTTCTGGTCCCTCGTGCCGAATTCTAAACTACCATACAGAATATCCCGATCGCCACAAAACATAGGCCACAAACTCCGTTGCTGGCTTCTGGTCCTTTCCCGGAAGTTTGTGAAAAGCGGAAATTATGCGAATTTGTGACCGGCCGTATCGGCCCCTGGAACCAGCGAGGTAAGTGCGCAGTGGTGGCGGGATCAAACTGGGGTATCTGTGTTCTAAGTTCCTGATGGGTTTTCGCATCCAGAGAGAGATAGGCATTTTGGTGTGGGAAATTGAAGGTAATTAAATTACTTAATATATTATACAACTCTCGACTAGGATTCGGTTCAATGGTCGGTGGTGGTGGTGGTGGTCGTGGGCAGTTGTTTGTTGGAAACGGTTTCGACTTCCCGTAGGGGGCAAGGGACGTGGGTGTGGGTGAGCTTCCGAACGATGACACGTTTGATTGCGCAATTCAGCTATAAATGAATCCCGGCGACGGTGCAATCGTTCCGGAATGTCGGAATGAATATGCCACTTCTAAATGGTGCCGTTGATTAGCGCAGAACTGGATCGGATAAATGGAAGGTCATCACGAATGGCAAATTAATTTGCTGGACCAAATTCTACATTAAATATGCAGAATTGAAAAGCACGAGGAAAAAAAATGAAAGGCGGAATCATTTCCTGTTCGATTGTGCTCTGCTACAATGTGATGACATAGTGGTTGATAGATTTCAAAATATAGTTTTGCGTAACAAATATGACTTTTGTTGCACTAATTGGCTGTGAAACCAATCAAAATAGTTGGATAGTAACCTTCAATCATTGTAATCTTCTCTTTTATCTCAATCAATTCTAAGCACTTTGTAACATGATGCTCGGACAGCTGTGGACGTGATTAGAAAGCTTTTCGATAACAGCTGAACGTACAATTCTGTCATTCGATTAGGAGCTGGTTCTTATCATTCTTGTCGCAGAGTTGTCATTACTGGTTCTTGAAAATATTTGTCACTACTTCATTAGTTTTGGCCAGAATACCGCTAGTGTAAACAAGAAGTGTTCTGAGTCTAAACCAAATTAATTACAGTATATCTTCTTCTCTTGGAACCATTTGTCTTTATTAGCTGAGAAGAAACCGCTTTCATCGGATTGAATACGATTGGTAATTTTATTCGTTCAATAAATCATGGTGACCAAATTAACAAAACAAATGGAGTTGTGCCCTATTGGATTTAACAAAACATTGATTTTTCGTTTTAAATTCTCATCTAGAAGACTCCGGACACTGTTTATAAATGTGCAATGGAAAGATTTGAAGTAGAAAAGAACCATTTAAATTCGTTCGTGATTTAAAAAAAATGAGTACGCAAAAAAAAACTAACTCGGCAGCCATATGGTCGTCAAATGGTGACAACTCACAAGTCCCTATCTCATGCTCCACGTGTGTCTTATGATGACCGGCTTCGACTGGGTGCTACCGCCTTCCGCGGTAGTAGCAGAATGAGAGGGTGCAATCGTGCAAAGGCGTGATAACCCTACCGTCACGTCGGTAGAATTAAATACCTCTCGTAGCTGTCAGTTATGTGAGGACGCAGACAAAAAAGAAACCTCCACGATGACCCTCCGGCAAGACACGGAGTTTGGGACAGGTCTAACGAACCGCCCGGAAAACACTCGTTACGAATAATCCAGCAATAAATACGAATCGGAACAGTCGGCATCGACCTAGGCGACGAATAAAGAACAACGATTGGCAGCTTGGCACATGAAACTGTTGATCGCTTGGCATCCTAGGGGGCGATCGAATACTGCACGATGAGTTGCAAACTCACAAGTTTGATTTGGTAGTGTAACCGTACCATCAAAATTGCAAAATATCTGGTTTTGGGTAAAATAATGATAGTAACGATAATGGATGGGAGTAAATTTTTAAATATAACGTTGCTTTAAAAAAATAAATATGTATATACAAATACAACCCTGTTGGGTCAGTTCTCCTGATTAGTAGGAGTAGGGCTTAGGGAACTGAGTTACCGCGGTGCATATACGAGGGCGGAAATCGTACAAGAACTGGGACAATCGAAAAGTGGAATACATAGTTGGTGATAGGAGAGATCTCGAATTACAGCTCTCTTGGGTTCTGACCGTGGAAGTGAAAAGGTGGCTACGAGTACAGTTCGATATTAGCATATAAAGTTCTCGAGTTAATTGTGTGATTTCGGACGGTCGAACCGGCTAGGAAAGCACCGATCACTGGGTCCCTATCCGACACCAGTTAATCGTTAAGGATCGGCAAAGCGCCTGTTCTCGCCCTGTCTGGTTTTCTCCAGCACGGGTAACCGGGAGAGAGCTCGACAGGCCGTCGTCGCGGGTCCGTCTGTCAAGCAGCAAACTTCACTCCGCCTGTTAATCCTCAAGGACGACCGTGGGGTCGTACACCCACCCGTGTTGAAACTGACATCTGTCCGTGTGCGGCAGAGGACTATCTAACCACAAGGTTTCGTCATCGCCCGGAGCCATCAGAATTCGTCGATCATCTATCGAGCCATCACGTTCCATGTGCGCAAGGAATATCGCTACCGGTACTGCCCTAACCTAACCGTTTAACCATACGATAGGAGCAGTCTAGAGTTAGGCAAATCACGTGGGTCTAGGGTCATCTTTGCCTAAACCCAGATCCGAAAGCTCCCCCAAACAACTCATACACGACCCTGGGACTCGAGGACCAAAAAAGAGGCCATGTGTGGCCACCCCGGAACGTGCATACCAGACGTTGGAGATTAGAACCCGTTCTCCTCCAGAACAGGTTAACTTCATCCTAGGGGGCTTAGAGCAGCCGCGTCCCAAGAAGGTAACAGCAGGAACT
Organism: Malaya genurostris; assembly: GCF_030247185.1. Lineage (NCBI taxonomy): Eukaryota > Metazoa > Arthropoda > Insecta > Diptera > Culicidae > Malaya > Malaya genurostris. The sequence continues at coordinate 33,802,191 of NC_080570.1, forward strand.
TTGTTGAACGGAACAAAAGTTGTGGAAAAGCGATCATCGAGCGGCTACCTTCTATCAGAGCGGTGGAACATCTAGTGTACTTGAAATTGGTTTCTTGGTACTGGACAAGATGCGTCAGCGCGTTGGTGGTTGGGTACCAATCAGCGATAGGACGTGTTTGTTAAAGATCATGGGCCGCTTCTTCAATTACAGGTTGGTTAACGACAGGACAATGCGCAATTCGGGCCCCAATGTGGTTCTTAGCCTCTTGTCCAGTAACTCCTATCCCTACCTCTCCGCGGTGCCGGCTGGGGTACGAGTCAGGGAAGGCGGGGGCTTGCTTTCTCTTTACAGAGACAGGCTTCCCAGGATACGACCGAATGCTGCATTATGAGCTTCAAATCCGCGGCTTCGATGTCGTAGCACTTCAGGAATTTTGTTGGACGGGACAGAAGGTGTGGAAAAGTGGGCATCGAGCGGCTACCTTCTACCAGAGCTGTGGCACAACCAACGTTCTAGGAACGGGATTTGTAGTGTTGGGCATAATGCGCCAGCGTGTGATTGGTTGGCAGCCAATCAGTGATAGGATGTGCGTATTGAATATCAAGGGCCGTTTCCTCATTTACAGCATCATCAACGTGCACTGCCCACATGAGACGAGAAGGAAGTATTTTAGGCGCAACTGAAGCAAGCCTATAACCACGGCGGGATGTAGAACTCGTCATCGCAAAGATAGCCACAAAGCCACCTGGAGATCACCTGATCATCATACAGAAAATCAAATCGACCACGTTCTCATCGACGGGCGATTCTTCTCCGACGTCACCAATGTCCACTATCTTGTCGCGGTTTGTATTTGCTCAAAACTATCGATGAAGTACAACACTGAAACTCAATCTGGAGCAGCTATGTAGCGATCGCACATCCAAAGAATACGCGCATCAGCTGAAGTTAGTGCTACCAATGGAAGAGCAGTTTGACGCGACATCTCTTGAAGATGGCGTCCGGTGGAATATAAGGTCCGCCATAAGTAGCACTGCCGCAACCTCTCAACATTAGAATATGCAGCTATCGTTTGGTCACCTTATTATCAAATCGGCATTGATCGTGTCGAAGGTCTTCAACGCAAATTTATTAGAAATGCGATACAACGATTACTTCATGATTCTTTAAATTTACAGTTATAGTACTGACGCTAATTCTTTCCGTTCGACCTCCCCTTCGTTTCTTCATCATCTCCATTGAAAACTAATAAATTCGCTCGTTGAACCTAATCCTTTTGTATCTCCTCTTCTCCTCTCTTCATCGTTTTTCTACCATATTTTCCATCACTAATTAGATCTACATGCCGGATCTCACTCCGTTTCGTTCGATCACTCTCATTTACCACTCCCTCCTTCTACCCCGCCTTTTACAGCATCATCCACATATTTCTTCTTTTCTCTAGTTTTAACGTAAAATCACCATCGTTGACCCGTTGAACTTAGTGTCATCTACTACTATAGGGCTAATTAGCTAGGGTTCGTTATAATTGATAGTATTAAGTACATACATGTATCTGTTGGATTGTTGTAATCTGTTGATATAAACGATGAGGAGATTTTATGCCTGCTGGAGTGAAAGATTGTGATATTTCAGTTCCATCGGGCTTTTTGCTGCTCCCAATAAATAAACCATACTAGGTGCGAGGCTAACAAATCGAGGAAATGACTGGAATGGCGGTGAATGCCAGCAGCTGGTCGAGAAGAAGAATGCAGGAAGGGAGAGGAAGCTGAAACATCGCACGACAGCGAACGAGGAACGATACAGACAGACGCGAAACAGACAGGACTCACGTAGAGGCCACACGGCACAGGCCGAAATGTGCAGAGAATCCAGTGGTAACCTTCTTACTAACGAATATGATAACGGTGATCGACAGGTTGAAGCAGTACTACGAAGAGCATCTGAATGACAAAATACAAAATAAGAGAACGACACAATCTGGGTGCACGCTCAGCCAAGGACTCTCAGCACCTGATCTATCAGAGATAACACATGGGCTGAAAAGTCCCGGCCCAACACATCTTTTTTTCAGTTAATACTAACCTCTAAAAGACAGCTGTTAATATTTTATGATATTCTATTCTTAAGTTTGTGAATTATTGTATTTTTTTTATTTTCAGAACAATGGATCAAACACAATTTTGTGTTTTAATTTTACACTGCTTCTTGATGGGATAAAAAATACCGTCCAAGCAAAGCAAGCTCTGTTCAAAGTGGGTGCCGCGTTTGTTCACCGTTGACCAAAAACGAGAACGTGTTTGTGATTCTGAACAGTGTTTGACCATGTTTAAACGTAACAAGCCGGAATTTTGGCGTCGATATGTGACAATGGATGAAACATGGATTCATCACTTCACTCCGGAATCAACGCGATCGTCATCTGAGTGAACAGCAACTGGTTAACCTCGTCCAAAGCACCCGAAAGCACAACAATCGGCTTGTATCATATCAATGCGTAATGTAATATTTATCGACTATCTTGAGAAAGGAAATGCCATTAAAAATGAATATTACTTGAGCGTTTAAAAGCTAAAATTGCAAAGAAACGACCGCATATGGCAAAGAAAAAAATTGTGTTTCATCAAGACAACGCACCGTGTTACTACAAGTCAATCAAAACAATGGCAAAACTACATGAATTACATATCGAATTGCTCCGGCATCCACCGTGTTCGCCAGATTTGGCTCTCAGCGACTAGTGACTGTTCGAAGATCTCGCCTGTAAGACATTTTTGCATGAATGAAGAGGTTATCGCTGAAACTAAGGCCTATCTATATTACCGCAGGAAGGAACAGAAGGCGTGGTATGTTCCATCTACAAAACGGGTGATAAGCTTGACTGTTGTAATTACCGCGCAATCACATTGCTCAACGCCGCCTACAAGGTTATCTCCCACATCCTTTGCCGTCGTCTATCACCAACGGGTAAGGAATTCGTAGAGCCGTACCAAGCGGGATTAACTGGGGTCCGTGCCACTACGGATCACATATTCGCGATAAGACAAGTACTCCAGAAGTGTCGTGAGTACAACGTACCCACACATCACCTATTTATTGACTTCAAAGCGGCATACGATACAATCGACCGAGAACAGCTATGGCAGATAATGCACGAATACGGTTTCCCGGATAAACTGACGCGATTGGTCGAAGCAACGATGGACAGAGTGATGTGCTACGTCCGAGTATCTGGGACGCTCATGAGTCCCTTCGAATCTCGGAGAGGGCTACGGCAAGGTGATGGACTCTCTTGTATCCTGTTCAATATTGCCTTGGAAGGTGTGATTCGTAGAGCGAGGATCGACACGAGTAGCACGATCTTCCGAGAGTCCGTACAACTTTTTGGCTTCGCTGATGATATCGATATTGTGACACGTAACCTTGAGAAGATGACGGAAACCTACATCGGACTGAAAGCTGAAGCTAGGCGTATCGGACTGGCCATAAATGCGTCGAAAACAAAATACATGAGAGGAAGAGGCTGTAGAGAAGAAACACTACGCATCCCACCACGAATATTGATAGACGGTAACGATATCGAGGTGGTTGACGAGCTCGTGTATTTGGTGACCGCCGATAATGACACCAGCAGAGAAATTCAGAGACGTATTTTGGCAGGGAATCGTGCGTACTGTGGACTCAGAAAAATCCTTCGATCGAGAAAAGTACGTCACCGCACGAAATTGACCATCCACAAAACGCTCATTAGACCGGTTGTTCTCTATGGCCACGAGACCTGGACTATGCTGGCAGAGGACCAACGCGCCCTCAGTGTTTTCGAAAAAAAGATACTGAGGACCATCTATGGCGGAGTGCAGATGGAAGACGGATCGTGGAGACGGCGTATGAATCACGAATTGCAACGACTGCTAGGAGGAGAACCACCCATCGTACGGACAGCTAAAATCGAACGTTTACGATGGACCGGGTATGTCAAAAGGATGTCGGACGACAGCCCAGTGAAAATGGTTCTTGAATCTAATCCGACTGGTACAAGAAGAAGAGGAGCGCAACGAGCGAGGTGGATCGATCAAGTAGAGGGTGATCTCAGAAGCATCCGTGCCTTGATTGGCTGGTGACGAGCAGCCATGGACCGAGTTATGTTGGTACGTATGCTTGATACAGCAAAGGACACCCCAGGCCTATAGCTGTTAGGTAAGATAAGTAAGCGATCAAGGTGGATCGATTAAATTGATGGGGATTTACGTAGTAACCGGACTTTGAGTGGCTGGCGAAAAGCGGCCATGAATCGAGGTGCTTGGAAACGTTTACTAAATACAGTAAAGAACAACAAAGGACTAGGCTGATAGGTAAGTATGACAATGAAATAACCATAACCATTTCCGGATCAGGCCCAATCGTGGGTTTTTTGCCTACAGCAGCTAATACCTTGCCGAATCAGCTTTACATTTACACAACACTATTCGTCGTCCATGAGCCGTAGCCGATTCTTAGCCTACCGAACGAACGAACGTTATGACACTAAGAATTCATCCAGATCGGGGCTCAAACAAACGACAATTAGCTTGTCATTTGAGCCCCGATCTGAATGGTGTCCCGAAGTTGAATAGCCGTATATATTTTGCCAAAGTGCATTTAAGCAGCCTTAAGAGCGACTGCAGTGCCAATCGCTGCAATCACTGCCATAGCCCTGTCAGGAAACTTTTCGCATGCCTACGCTTGTGATTCGGAAGTCTCTTAATTCATTAAAGTACTGCTTGTTTCAGACGGTGCCATTCAAACATAAATTAAACAAATAAGCAAAGCACGAAAACTTCTTCGGAACATGACGACGGTTGTGTACCTCGGTAGTCTGCTCGGCCGTTTCAGGCAAGCTCATCTCTAAACATAAAAGTTGGCGTGAAAAGTTCGTTTCCTTTTTTTCGTCCTGGTATTTGGACGCTGCCGGAACTAGGCGTGGACTAACGAATGCATTTTCACTAAAAGCAAGCAAGGCTTCATATTTGAAGAAGTGTGGCAAAAAAACTTGTCCATAGTCCGAAACTTTAAACTTCAATATCGTACAGCTTTCGGTTGCAGTCCTCGGAATGAACAGTTAGGAAAACCTACCTATTTTCCTCCGATGTATGTCAGCGTTGTTCCGGTTAGGCATCTATCGGTTTGAAATCGCGATGCAAATCACGCGAATCGTTGCATTCCAATGACTCGCTCATGCGGATAGTGGCATCTGTTAATGCACGCTTCGACTTAACACGTAAAGCCATTATTATAATCTCTTGTAGTAACGTAGTCACACGCGCTGAACCTAAACGCGGCATGCGATAAACACCTTTTATCGGGTCCATGGGTCGCAGACACACCTGCCTCTTCGCGCCAGGATTGGTTCTCGTTTGACGGGGTTCAATGAGTACCTGAGCGCACCGTGTGCTCGGGATGGAAAATATGAAAAGCCAGCTTCCCACCCAGAGCCACAAATCATTTTAATGCGTTTCCGTTACGGAACGAGTTGGGGGCTTTTGTTGTTTGGTGCCGGTGAGTGGTCGTGAGAGTGGCGAAAATGGGGCTCCCGTGGTATGAATTTACGATTGGAGATAGGACGGTTTTTCGGTTGCAACCTCCGATTCCGACACATCCGCGCAAAGGATTTAATTAAATTCTCTACTCACCCGACTGTGGCCATGCTAATCTGGGCAATTGTTACGAGCTGTCCTGTGCAACCGCGCGGTTCTATGCGTACTCTGCCGAACAGATTGTCCGGGGGTTATTTTGGGCCCCGACGGGAAAATAGCAGCATCGACAACGATTAAAGAACTAGGGGTTTTGTTGGGACATGACATTCAATTTTCAATTTCATTAATCTTGAGAAATATTGAGAGCACACTTTTTTAAAGATTTAATTAGTATCGATGCAAAAACACCTTCTTTCGGAATTGTTTTGACGTGAATACGTTTTAATTTACTATGAGGTGCCTTTTCAAAATTCGCCCTATGGAAGAATGGGTAGAACTTAATCGTGAGTATCTTGAGTGAGTATCTAAACGCAACAACATAATTCTTTCTCAATGCCATCAGAAATATGATCAGCAATGTATGATATAATTTTCAACGGTGTGAGGTAACCATAACTAACTCAAAAGTATGGACTAACTAACTTGTGGAAACAATGAGAGAAACTCATCACGCTTGCTAGCCTTTCTCGTACCCGCGACGACCGTTTTGAACATATGTTCAACAGGACGAGTATAAAAGGTGAACCGTAGTGGAAAATCGATCATGTGTGAACTGTGATGGTGACCATCCATCTACTAGCAAATCGTGTTCCAAACGTGCTGAGTTCACAAAAATTCGACAACAGTCGTCCCGTAAACAATCAACGCGCAAGAATGTTCCACAGAACGATGAAATTAATTTCCCACGGCTCCCATCGAAGAGGGATATTCCAAATTTGCCGCCACTTCCTCGCAACAATTCAAAAGGTTCAGCCGCTGGATCACAAAAAGAATCTTCCTCAAAAATCCCTCCTGTATGGGGCAATAATCAACCACAAGCAAAGGATGACTCTGGTGATTTATTCTCTGCTGAATAACTGATCGTCATTTTTGAAACAATGACAACAAAACTACGAAACTGCAGAACGCGGTTGGATCAAATCAACGCCTTAGGCAAATTCATCATCGAATATGCAATATAATGAGTTGGTTGTAGTAAATTGGAATGCTTGCTCACTCAGGAGCAAAACTGCTGAGTTATCCGACTTTCTTCAAGAGAAGAATGCCTGAATAACTGAAACTCATCTTAAACCTGAGATTTCTATTTTCATTTCCAATTACAGGATTCACAGGCTCGACAGGACAACTACCAGATGAGGGGGAGTTGCCATTGCCGTTAAACGATCCATTCAGCACAGGCTTCTGTCAGCCTTTAAATTGCAACTAATAGAAGCCATCGGAATTGAGATTACAACGACGATGGGACCCATCATCATCATTGCAGCGTACTGCCCCAAACAAACCAATCTTCAAGATGGTACGTGTGCATCATTGAAGCGAGATCTGGCTATGCTCACTCAACGACAGAACAAATTCATCATTGCTGGGGACCTGAACGCACGGCATGAGCTGTGGGGAAACAAAAGACAGAATCGAAACGGATTCGTACTTGCCGAAGATTACGAAGCTGGACAATACAACATCCTCGCTCCGGATCAACCAACGCGACTTTCCAGATCGGGAGTTCATTCCATTTTGGATATATTCATCAGCAACATCGCCATAGACAGCTCTCCGGTTGTCTTCAACGAGCTCTCTTCTGACCACTTTCCAGTAATATTGACGTTGGGATCTTCATCAGAAACAGTGCCTATTCAACCTCGGAGGAACTATTTTTGCACCGATTGGGTTCAATTTCAACAAATCATCCGACTTCAGATATATCTACCGGAGGCAGTATCAACGAACTGGCATCCTAGATAGGAAGACTACTTATAACAACTTAACTAGGATAATCCAGGAAAGGATATCTGAGCTTCGCAACAGGAACTTCCAGCAAAAGCTTCGAGAAATTCTCCCACATTCAAAGCCCTTCTGGTCCTTAACGAAGGTGCTTAAGAAAAAACCGAAGCCTATTCCTCCTCTGATGTCACCCCAGGACGCAGCTGAAGGAATACCTTTAATCACACCAGTAGAGAAGGCAAATGTGCTAGGCCAGCAGTTTGTGTGTTCTCACAATTTAGGACTCAACATTGTTAGTCCACATGAAAGAGCCGTTGCTGGTAGCGGAGCTGAGGTTGACCAATCAGACAGCTTGGTTTCTGAGGAAAGTAGAGTCACTGCGAATGAGCTGATGGCTTTTGTGAAAAAATCCAAAAATATGAAGGCCCCCGGTTTCGACAACACATTGAGCTGAAACATTGGAGTATTCGCTCATTTGTCTTCTTAGCTAAAATTTTTAACAGGTGCTGGGAGCTTGGTTACTTCCCTTCAAAGTGGAAGTTAGCTAAAGTTATCCCAGTTATGAAACCGGGGAAAGATCCTTCCCTTTCCAAGAGCTATCGACCCATCAGTTTGGGTTCCGGAAAGGAAGATCCACCATCCATCAACTCACAAGGGTTAACAACGTCATCCAGCAAAACAAATCAGTGTCCAAAACGACTGCCATGGCAATATTGGATATTGAAAAGGCATTCGATAATGTGTGGCACGATGGCCTGGTGTTTAAACTGCATCGGTATAATTTTCCCATGTATCTTATTGAAATTATCAAAAATTATCTTGCAGATAGAGCATTCCAGGTTTTTCTGAATAATGCACATTCAAAAAGATTTACTATTCCTGCTGGTGTACCCCAGGGAAGTATCCTAGGTCCCATCCTATACAACATTTTTACATCAGACATCCCACCTCTTCCGGGTGGTGGTATTCTGTCACAATTTGCTGATGATACTGCCATTCTTTGCAAAGGTCGTGTCATTAATGCTCTGAAGAATAAACTACAGACAGGTCTGGACGTTCTAACTGAATATTTTACAAGCTGGAAAATTGTGATCAATGCAGCAAAAACTCAGGTCATCTTGTTTCCACATTCAAGATCTCCAAAACTTGTTCCATCAGACGGATGCCGAATACGATTCGGTGATGAGGTCATCCAATGGTCCGACGAAGTTATCTATCTAGGACTCACCTTTGACAGCCATCAGATATTCAAGTCGCATGTTGACAAAATCGTTCAAAAATGCAGCATACTCATTAGGTCTCTGTATCCGCTGATTTGTAGAACATCTAAACTGTGCCTGAAGAATCAGATGGCTGTCTATAAACAAATCATCTACCCCGCAATTGAATACGCAGTCCCTGTTTGGCGGGGCTGTGCACGAACACACAAACTTAGGCTTCAGCGCACTCAAAGTAAGATCTTAAAGATGATTCTAAATCTACCCCCTTGGACAAGGACTAGTGAAGTACATGAGTTGGCCTCCCTGGATATACTAGAACACAAATTCGAACAATACTGCACGAAATTTGAAGAGAGGTGCTCAATCTCTGAAATACAAAAAATTAAAAATTTGTACGTAATAGGTTAGGGATAGTTATAAGTAGGTAGATATTTTATAAATAATTAAAA